>NC_090928.1:530143994-530248994 GCF_040938575.1 Ambystoma mexicanum | reverse complement strand
TGGGGCAATACCACACCTTAATGTATTCACTGTAAAAGAAAAAGTATGTATCATCTTACTATAAAATAAAGTGGAGAAAACACAAATAAGACTTTTTTCCACACAGGTTTAATCGGCTATTTCCTGATATTCTTCAATGCGTTCTGATATTGACTGGTAATTGTGTTTGATACTTTCTTAGACTATTTCTGCCTCTGGCTGATGTGTATTTTCTTTCCAAACTCCACCAGAGCCTATGATTACACAGCATCCTATCTGTGGAAAACGGCAGTGCAGGGATAGGGAAGAAAACTATAGGCATCCAAAGGAGCCCGGCTAGCTCAGTCGGTAGAGCATGAGACTCTTAATCTCAGGGTCGTGGGTTCGAGCCCCACGTTGGGCGAAAACAACTAAAATTGTAGTGCTTTTTGACCAAAAAAATACATCCTATCTGTGGAAAACTGCAGTGCAGGGATATGGAAGAAAACTATAGGCATCCAAAGGAGCCCGGCTAGCTCAGTCGGTAGAGCATGAGACTCTTAATCTCAGGGTCGTGGGTTCGAGCCCCACGTTGGGCGAAAACAACTAAAATTGTACTGCTTTTTGACCAAAAAAATACATCCTATCTGTGGAAAGCGGCAGTGCAGGGATAGGGAAGAAAACGTTGGGCGAAAACAACTAAAATTTTAGTGCTTTTTGACCAAAAAAATAGAAATTGAAAGTCTCTTTACAATATTTGCAATATTTTGATTGTTAACATGCAATATATGAATGCATGTCTGGATGATGTGTAATGGGGCAATACCATACCTTAATGTATTCACTGTAAAAGAAAAAGTATGTATCATCTTACTATAAAATAAAGTGGAGAAAACACAAATAAGACTTTTTTCCACACAGGTTTAATCGGCTATTTCCTGATATTCTTCAATGCGTTCTGATATTGACTGGTAATTGTGTTTGATACTTTCTTAGACTATTTCTGCCTCTGGCTGATGTGTATTTTCTTTCCAAACTCCACCAGAGCCTATGATTACACAGCATCATATCTGTGGAAAACGGCAGTGCAGGGATAGGGAAGAAAACTATAGGCATCCAAAGGACCCCGGCTAGCTCAGTCGGTAGAGCATGAGACTCTTAATCTCAGGGTCGTGGGTTGGGCGAAAACAACTAAAATTGTAGTGATTTTTGACCAAAAAAATAGAAATTGAAAGTCTCTTTACAATATTTGCAATATTTTCATTGTTAACATGCAATATGTGAATGCATGTCTGGATGATGTGTAATGGGGCAATACCATACCTTAATGTATTCATTGTAAAATAAAAAGTATGTATCATCTTATTATAAAATAAAGTGGAGAAAACACAAATAAGACTTTTTTTCACACAGGTTCAGTCAGCTATTTCCTGATATTCTTCAAAGCGTTCTGATATTGACTGGTAATTGTGTTTGATACTTTCTTAGACTATTTCTGCCTCTGGCTGATGTGTATTTTCTTTCCAAACTCCACCAGAGCCTATGATTACACAGCATCCTATCTGTGGAAAGCGGCAATGCAGGGATAGGGAAGAAAACTATAGGCATCCAAAGGAGCCCGGCTAGCTCAGTCGGTAGAGCATGAGACTCTTAATCTCAGGGTCGTGGGTTCAAGCCCCACGTTGGGCGAAAACAACTAAAATTGTAGTACTTTTTGACCAAAAAAATACATCCTATCTGTGGAAAACGGCAGTGCAGGGATAGGGAAGAAAACTATAGGCATCCAAAGGAGCCCGGCTAGCTCAGTCGGTAGAGCATGAGACTCTTAATCTCAGGGTCGTGGGTTCGAGCCCCATGTTGGGCGAAAACAACTAAAATTGTAGTGCTTTTTGACCAAAAAAATACATCCTATCTGTGGAAAACGGCAGTGCAGGGATAGGGAAGAAAACTATAGGCATCCAAAGGAGCCCGGCTAGCTCAGTCGGTAGAGCATGAGACTCTTAATCTCAGGGTCGTGGGTTCGAGCCCCACGTTGGGCGAAAACAACTGAAATTTTAGTGCTTTTTGACCAAAAAAATAGAAATTGAAAGTCTCTTGACAATATTTGCAATATTTTGATTGTTAACATGCAATATATGAATGCATGTCTGGATGATGTGTAATGGGGCAATACCACACCTTAATGTATTCACTGTAAAAGAAAAAGTATGTATCATCTTACTATAAAATAAAGTGGAGAAAACACAAATAAGACTTTTTTCCACACAGGTTTATTCGGCTATTTCCTGATATTCTTCAATGCGTTCTGATATTGACTGGTAATTGTGTTTGATACTTTCTTAGACTATTTCTGCCTCTGGCTGATGTGTATTTTCTTTCCAAACTCCACCAGAGCCTATGATTACACAGCATCCTATCTGTGGAAAACGGCAGTGCAGGGATAGGGAAGAAAACTATAAGCATCCAAAGGAGCCCGGCTAGCTCTGTCGGTAGAGCATGAGACTCTTAATCTCAGGGTCGTGGGTTCGAGCCCCACGTTGGGCGAAAACAACTAAAATTGTAGTGCTTTTTGACCAAAAAAATACATCCTATCTGTGGAAAACGGCAGTGCAGGGATAGGGAAGAAAACTATATGCATCCAAAGGAGCCCGGCTAGCTCAGTCGGTAGAGCATGAGACTCTTAATCTCAGGGTCGTGGGTTCGAGCCCCACGTTGGGCGAAAACAACTAAAATTGTAGTGCTTTTTGACCAAAAAATACATCCTATCTGTGGAAAGCAGCAGTGCAGGGATAGGGAAGAAAACGTTGGGCGAAAACAACTAAACTTTTAGTGCTTTTTGACCAAAAAAATAGAAATTGAAAGTCTCTTTACAATATTTGCAATATTTTGATTGTTAACATGCAATATATGAATGCATGTCTGGATGATGTGTAATGGGGCAATACCACACCTTAATGTATTCACTGTAAAAGAAAAAGTATGTATCATCTTACTATAAAATAAAGTGGAGAAAACACAAATAAGACTTTTTTCCACACAGGTTTAATCGGCTATTTCCTGATATTCTTCAATGCGTTCTGATATTGACTGGTAATTGTGTTTGATACTTTCTTAGACTATTTCTGCCTCTGGCTGATGTGTATTTTCTTTCCAAACTCCACCAGAGCCTATGATTACACAGCATCCTATCTGTGGAAAACGGCAGTGCAGGGATAGGGAAGAAAACTATAAGTATCCAAAGGAGCCCGGCTAGCTCAGTCGGTAGAGCATGAGACTCTTAATCTCAGGGTCGTGGGTTCGAGCCCCACGTTGGGCGAAAACAACTAAAATTGTAGTGCTTTTTGACCAAAAAAATACATCCTATCTGTGGAAAACGGCAGTGCAGGGATAGGGAAGAAAACTATATGCATCCAAAGGAGCCCGGCTAGCTCAGTCGGTAGAGCATGAGACTCTTAATCTCAGGGTCGTGCGTTCGAGCCCCACGTTGGGCGAAAACAACTGAAATTTTAGTGCTTTTTGACCAAAAAAATAGAAATTGAAAGTCTCTTGACAATATTTGCAATATTTTGATTGTTAACATGCAATATATGAATGCATGTCTGGATGATGTGTAATGGGGCAATACCACACCTTAATGTATTCACTGTAAAAGAAAAAGTATGTATCATCTTACTATAAAATAAAGTGGAGAAAACACAAATAAGACTTTTTTCCACACAGGTTTATTCGGCTATTTCCTGATATTCTTCAATGCGTTCTGATATTGACTGGTAATTGTGTTTGATACTTTCTTAGACTATTTCTGCCTCTGGCTGATGTGTATTTTCTTTCCAAACTCCACCAGAGCCTATGATTACACAGCATCCTATCTGTGGAAAACGGCAGTGCAGGGATAGGGAAGAAAACTATAAGCATCCAAAGGAGCCCGGCTAGCTCTGTCGGTAGAGCATGAGACTCTTAATCTCAGGGTCGTGGGTTCGAGCCCCACGTTGGGCGAAAACAACTAAAATTGTAGTGCTTTTTGACCAAAAAAATACATCCTATCTGTGGAAAACGGCAGTGCAGGGATAGGGAAGAAAACTATATGCATCCAAAGGAGCCCGGCTAGCTCAGTCGGTAGAGCATGAGACTCTTAATCTCAGGGTCGTGGGTTCGAGCCCCACGTTGGGCGAAAACAACTAAAATTGTAGTGCTTTTTGACCAAAAAATACATCCTATCTGTGGAAAGCAGCAGTGCAGGGATAGGGAAGAAAACGTTGGGCGAAAACAACTAAACTTTTAGTGCTTTTTGACCAAAAAAATAGAAATTGAAAGTCTCTTTACAATATTTGCAATATTTTGATTGTTAACATGCAATATATGAATGCATGTCTGGATGATGTGTAATGGGGCAATACCACACCTTAATGTATTCACTGTAAAAGAAAAAGTATGTATCATCTTACTATAAAATAAAGTGGAGAAAACACAAATAAGACTTTTTTCCACACAGGTTTAATCGGCTATTTCCTGATATTCTTCAATGCGTTCTGATATTGACTGGTAATTGTGTTTGATACTTTCTTAGACTATTTCTGCCTCTGGCTGATGTGTATTTTCTTTCCAAACTCCACCAGAGCCTATGATTACACAGCATCCTATCTGTGGAAAACGGCAGTGCAGGGATAGGGAAGAAAACTATAAGTATCCAAAGGAGCCCGGCTAGCTCAGTCGGTAGAGCATGAGACTCTTAATCTCAGGGTCGTGGGTTCGAGCCCCACGTTGGGCGAAAACAACTAAAATTGTAGTGCTTTTTGACCAAAAAAATACATCCTATCTGTGGAAAACGGCAGTGCAGGGATAGGGAAGAAAACTATATGCATCCAAAGGAGCCCGGCTAGCTCAGTCGGTAGAGCATGAGACTCTTAATCTCAGGGTCGTGCGTTCGAGCCCCACGTTGGGCGAAAACAACTAAAATTGTAGTGCTTTTTGACCAAAAAATACATCCTATCTGTGGAAAGCAGCAGTGCAGGGATAGGGAAGAAAACGTTGGGCGAAAACAACTAAACTTTTAGTGCTTTTTGACCAAAAAAATAGAAATTGAAAGTCTCTTTACAATATTTGCAATATTTTGATTGTTAACATGCAATATATGAATGCATGTCTGGATGATGTGTAATGGGGCAATACCACACCTTAATGTATTCACTGTAAAAGAAAAAGTATGTATCATCTTACTATAAAATAAAGTGGAGAAAACACAAATAAGACTTTTTTCCACACAGGTTTAATCGGCTATTTCCTGATATTCTTCAATGCGTTCTGATATTGACTGGTAATTGTGTTTGATACTTTCTTAGACTATTTCTGCCTCTGGCTGATGTGTATTTTCTTTCCAAACTCCACCAGAGCCTATGATTACACAGCATCCTATCTGTGGAAAACGGCAGTGCAGGGATAGGGAAGAAAACTATAGGCATCCAAAGGAGCCCGGCTAGCTCAGTCGGTAGAGCATGAGACTCTTAATCTCAGGGTCGTGGGTTCGAGCCCCACGTTGGGCGAAAACAACTAAAATTGTAGTGATTTTTTGACCAAAAAAATACATCCTATCTGTGGAAAGCGGCAGTGCAGGGATAGGGAAGAAAACGTTGGGCGAAAATAGGGAAGAAAACTTTTTGACCAAAAAAATAGAAATTGAAAGTCTCTTTACAATATTTGCAATATTTTGATTGTTAACATGCAATATATGAATGCATGTCTGGATGATGTGTAATGGGGCAATACCACACCTTAATGTATTCACTGTAAAAGAAAAAGTATGTATCATCTTACTATAAAATAAAGTGGAGAAAACACAAATAAGACTTTTTTCCACACAGGTTTAATCGGCTATTTCCTGATATTCTTCAATGCGTTCTGATATTGACTGGTAATTGTGTTTGATACTTTCTTAGACTATTTCTGCCTCTGGCTGATGTGTATTTTCTTTCCAAACTCCACCAGAGCCTATGATTACACAGCATCCTATCTGTGGAAAACGGCAGTGCAGGGATAGGGAAGAAAACTATAGGCATCCAAAGGAGCCCGGCTAGCTCAGTCGGTAGAGCATGAGACTCTTAATCTCAGGGTCGTGGGTTCGAGCCCCACGTTGGGCGAAAACAACTAAAATTGTAGTGCTTTTTGACCAAAAAAATACATCCTATCTGTGGAAAACGGCAGTGCAGGGATAGGGAAGAAAACTATAGGCATCCAAAGGAGCCCGGCTAGCTCAGTCGGTAGAGCATGAGACTCTTAATCTCAGGGTCGTGGGTTGGGCGAAAACAACTAAAGTTGTAGTGCTTTTTGACCAATAAAATAGAAATTGAAACTCTCTTTACAATATTTGCAATATTTTCATTGTTAACATGCAATATATGAATGCATGTCTGGATGATGTGTAATGGGGCAATACCATACCTTAATGTATTCATTGTAAAATAAAAAGTATGTATCATCTTATTATAAAATAAAGTGGAGAAAACACAAATAAGACTTTTTTTCACACAGGTTCAGTCAGCTATTTCCTGATATTCTTCAAAGCGTTCTGATATTGACTGGTAATTGTGTTTGATACTTTCTTAGACTATTTCTGCCTCTGGCTGATGTGTATTTTCTTTCCAAACTCCACCAGAGCCTATGATTACACAGCATCCTATCTGTGGAAAGCGGCAATGCAGGGATAGGGAAGAAAACTATAGGCATCCAACGGAGACCGGCTAGCTCAGTCGGTAGAGCATGAGACTCTTAATCTCAGGGTCGTGGTTTCGAGCCCCACGTTGGGCGAAAACAACTAAAATTGTAGTGTTTTTTGACCAAAAAAATACATCCTATCTGTGGAAAACGGCAGTGCAGGGATAGGGAAGAAAACTATAGGCATCCAAAGGAGCCCGGCTAGCTCAGTCGGTAGAGCATGAGACTCTTAATCTCAGGGTCGTGGGTTGGGCGAAAACAACTAAAATTGTAGTGCTTTTTGACCAAAAAAATAGAAATTGAAAGTCTCTTTACAATATTTGCAATATTTTCATTGTTAACATGCAATATATGAATGCATGTCTGGATGATGTGTAATGGGGCAATACCATACCTTAATGTATTCATTGTAAAATAAAAAGTATGTATCATCTTATTACAAAATAAAGTGGAGAAAACACAAATAAGACTTTTTTTCACACAGGTTCAGTCAGCTATTTCCTGATATTCTTCAAAGCGTTCTGATATTGACTGGTAATTGTGTTTGATACTTTCTTAGACTATTTCTGCCTCTGGCTGATGTGTATTTTCTTTCCAAACTCCACCAGAGCCTATGATTACACAGCATCCTATCTGGGGAAAGCGGCAATGCAGGGATAGGGAAAAAAACTATAGGCATCCAAAGGAGCCCGGCTAGCTCAGTCGGTAGAGCATGAGACTCTTAATCTCAGGGTCTTGGGTTCGAGCCCCACGTTGGGCGAAAACAACTAAAATTGTAGTACTTTTTGACCAAAAAAATACATCCTATCTGTGGAAAACGGCAGTGCAGGGATAGGGAAGAAAACTATAGGCACCCAAAGGAGCCCCGCTAGCTCAGTCGGTAGAGCATGAGACTCTTAATCTCAGGTTCGTGGGTTCGAGCCCCACGTTGGGCGAAAACAACTAAAATTGTAGTGCTTTTTGACCAAAAAAATACATCCTATCTGTGGAAAACGGCAGGGCAGGGATAGGGAAGAAAACTATAGGCATCCAAAGGAGCCCGGCTAGCTCAGTCGGTAGAGCATGAGACTCTTAATCTCAGGGTCGTGGGTTCGAGCCCCACGTTGGGCGAAAACAACTGAAATTTTAGTGCTTTTTGACCAAAAAAATAGAAATTGAAAGTCTCTTTACAATATTTGCAATATTTTGATTGTTAACATGCAATATATGAATGCATGTCTGGATGATGTGTAATGGGGCAATACCACAGCTTAATGTATTCACTGTAAAAGAAAAAGTATGTATCATCTTACTATAAAATAAAGTGGAGAAAACACAAATAAGACTTTTTTCCACACAGGTTTATTCGGCTATTTCCTGATATTCTTCAATGCGTTCTGATATTGACTGGTAATTGTGTTTGATACTTTCTTAGACTATTTCTGCCTCTGGCTGATGTGTACTTTCTTTCCAAACTCCACCAGAGCCTATGATTACACAGCATCCTATCTGTGGAAAACGGCAGTGCAGGGATAGGGAAGAAAACTATAAGCATCCAAAGGAGCCCGGCTAGCTCAGTCGGTAGAGCATGAGACTCTTAATCTCAGGGTCGTGGGTTCGAGCCCCACGTTGGGCGAAAACAACTAAAATTGTAGTGCTTTTTGACCAAAAAAATACATCCTATCTGTGGAAAACGGCAGTGCAGGTATAGGGAAGAAAACTATAGGCATCCAAAGGAGCCCGGCTAGCTCAGTCGGTAGAGCATGAGACTCTTAATCTCAGGGTCGTGGGTTCGAGCCCCACGTTGGGCGAAAACAACTAAAATAGTAGTGCTTTTTGACCAAAAAATACATCCATCTCAGGGTCGTGGGTTCGAGCCCCACGTTGGGCGAAAACAACTAAAATTGTAGTGCTTTTTGACCAAAAAATACATCCTATCTGTGGAAAGCAGCAGTGCAGGGATAGGGAAGAAAACGTTGGGCGAAAACAACTAAACTTTTAGTGCTTTTTGACCAAAAAAATAGAAATTGAAAGTCTCTTTACAATATTTGCAATATTTTGATTGTTAACATGCAATATATGAATGCATGTCTGGATGATGTGTAATGGGGCAATACCACACCTTAATGTATTCACTGTAAAAGAAAAAGTATGTATCATCTTACTATAAAACAAAGTGGAGAAAACACAAATAAGACTTTTTTCCACACAGGTTTAATCGGCTATTTCCTGATATTCTTCAATGCGTTCTGATATTGACTGGTAATTGTGTTTGATACTTTCTTAGACTATTTCTGCCTCTGGCTGATGTGTATTTTCTTTCCAAACTCCACCAGAGCCTATGATTACACAGCATCATATCTGTGGAAAACGGCAGTGCAGGGATAGGGAAGAAAACTATAGACATCCAAAGGAGCCCGGCTAGCTCAGTCGGTAGAGCATGAGACTCTTAATCTCAGGGTCGTGGGTTCGAGCCCCACGTTGGGCGAAATCAACTAAAATTGTAGTGCTTTTTGACCAAAAAAATACATCCTATCTGTGGAAAACGGCAGTGCAGGGATAGGGAAGAAAACTATAGGCATCCAAAGGAGCCCGGCTAGCTCAGTCGGTAGAGCATGAGACTCTTAATCTCAGGGTCGTGGGTTGGGCGAAAAACAACTAAAATTGTAGTGCTTTTTGACCAATAAAATAGAAATTGAAAGTCTCTTTACAATATTTGCAATATTTTCATTGTTAACATGCAATATATGAATGCATGTCTGGATGATGTGTAATGGGGCAATACCATACCTTAATGTATTCATTGTAAAATAAAAAGTATGTATCATCTTATTATAAAATAAAGTGGAAAAAACACAAATAAGACTTTTTTTCACACAGGTTCAGTCAGCTATTTCCTGATATTCTTCAAAGCGTTCTGATATTGACTGGTAATTGTGTTTGATACTTTCTTAGACTATTTCTGCCTCTGGCTGATGTGTATTTTCTTTCCAAACTCCACCAGAGCCTATGATTACACAGCATCCTATCTGTGGAAAGCGGCAATGCAGGGATAGGGAAGAAAACTATAGGCATCCAAAAGAGCCCGGCTAGCTCAGTCGGTAGAGCATGAGTCTCTTAATCTCAGGGTCGTGGGTTCGAGCCCCACGTTGGGCAAAAACAACTAAAATTGTTGTGCTATTTGACCAAAAAAATACATCCTATCTGTGGAAAACGGCAGTGCAGGGATAGGGAAGAAAACTATAGGCATCCAAAGGAGCCCGGCTAGCTCAGTCGGTAGAGCATGAGACTCTTAATCTCAGGGTCGTGGGTTCGAGCCCCACGTTGGGCGAAAACAACTAAAATTGTACTGCTTTTTGACCAAAAAAATAGAAATTGAAAGTCTCTTTACAATATTTGCAATATTTTGATTGTTAACATGCAATATATGAATGCATGTCTGGATGATGTGTAATGGGGCAATACCACACCTTAATGTATTCACTGTAAAAGAAAAAGTATGTATCATCTTACTATAAAATAAAGTGGAGAAAACACAAATAAGACTTTTTTCCACACAGGTTTAATCGGCTATTTCCTGATATTCTTCAATGCGTTCTGATATTGACTGGTAATTGTGTTTGATACTTTCTTAGACTATTTCTGCCTCTGGCTGATGTGTATTTTCTTTCCAAACTCCACCAGAGCCTATGATTACACAGCATCATATCTGTGGAAAACGGCAGTGCAGGGATAGGGAAGAAAACTATAGACATCCAAAGGAGCCTGGCTAGCTCAGTCGGTAGAGCATGAGACTCTTAATCTCAGGGTCGTGGGTTCGAGCCCCACGTTGGGCGAAAACAACTAAAATTGTAGTGCTTTTTGACCAAAAAAATACATCCTATCTGTGGAAAACGGCAGTGCAGGGATAGGGAAGAAAACTATAGGCATCCAAAGGAGCCCGGCTAGCTCCGTCGGTAGAGCATGAGACTCTTAATCTCAGGGTCGTGGGTTGGGCGAAAAACAACTAAAATTGTAGTGCTTTTTGACCAATAAAATAGAAATTGAAAGTCTCTTTACAATATTTGCAATATTTTCATTGTTAATATGCAATATATGAATGCATGTCTGGATGATGTGTAATGGGGCAATACCACACCTTAATGTATTCACTGTAAAAGAAAAAGTATGTATCATCTTACTATAAAATAAAGTGGAGAAAACACAAATAAGACTTTTTTCCACACAGGTTTATTCGGCTATTTCCTGATATTCTTCAATGCGTTCTGATATTGACTGGTAATTGTGTTTGATACTTTCTTAGACTATTTCTGCCTCTGGCTGATGTGTATTTTCTTTCCAAACTCCACCAGAGCCTATGATTACACAGCATCCTATCTGTGGAAAACGGCAGTGCAGGGATAGGGAAGAAAACTATAGGCATCCAAAGGAGCCCGGCTAGCTCAGTCGGTAGAGCATGAGACTCTTAATCGCAGGGTCGTGGTTTCGAGCCCCACGTTGGGCGAAAACAACTAAAATTGTAGTGCTTTTTGACCAAAAAAATACATCCTATCTGTGGAAAACGGCAGTGCAGGGATAGGGAAGAAAACTATAGGCATCCAAAGGAGCCCGGCTAGCTCAGTCGGTAGAGCATGAGACTCTTAATCTCAGGGTCGTGGGTTCGAGCCCACGTTGGGCGAAAACAACTAAAATTGTAGTGCTTTTTGACCAAAAAAATACATCCTATCTGTGGAAAGCGGCAGTGCAGGGATAGGGAAGAAAACGTTGGGCGAAAATAGGGAAGAAAACTTTTTGACCAAAAAAATAGAAATTGAAAGTCTCTTTACAATATTTGCAATATTTTGATTGTTAACATGCAATATATGAATGCATGTCTGGATGATGTGTAATGGGGCAATACCACACCTTAATGTATTCACTGTAAAAGAAAAAGTATGTATCATCTTACTATAAAATAAAGTGGAGAAAACACAAATAAGACTTTTTCCACACAGGTTTAATCGGCTATTTCCTGATATTCTTCAATGCGTTCTGATATTGACTGGTAATTGTGTTTGATACTTTCTTAGACTATTTCTGCCTCTGGCTGAGGTGTATTTTCTTTCCAAACTCCACCAGAGCCTATGATTACACAGCATCCTATCTGTGGAAAACGGCAGTGCAGGGATAGGGAAGAAAACTATAGGCATCCAAAGGAGCCCGGCTAGCTCAGTCGGTAGAGCATGAGACTCTTAATCTCAGGGTCGTGGGTTCGAGCCCCACGTTGGGCGAAAACAACTAAAATTGTAGTGCTTTTTGACCAAAAAAATACATCCTATCTGTGGAAAACGGCAGTGCAGGGATAGGGAAGAAAACTATAGGCATCCAAAGGAGCCCGGCTAGCTCAGTCGGTAGAGCATGAGACTCTTAATCTCAGGGTCGTGGGTTGGGCGAAAACAACTAAAATTGTAGTGCTTTTTGACCAATAAAATAGAAATTGAAAGTCTCTTTACAATATTTGCAATATTTTCATTGTTAACATGCAATATATGAATGCATGTCTGGATGATGTGTAATGGGGCAATACCATACCTTAATGTATTCATTGTAAAATAAAAAGTATGTATCATCTTATTATAAAATAAAGTGGAGAAAACACAAATAAGACTTTTTTTCACACAGGTTCAGTCAGCTATTTCCTGATATTCTTCAAAGCGTTCTGATATTGACTGGTAATTGTGTTTGATACTTTCTTAGACTATTTCTGCCTCTGGCTGATGTGTATTTTCTTTCCAAACTCCACCAGAGCCTATGATTACACAGCATCCTATCTGTGGAAAGCGGCAATGCAGGGATAGGGAAGAAAACTATAGGCATCCAAAGGAGCCCGACTACCTCAGTCGGTAGAGCATGAGACTCTTAATCTCAGGGTCGTGGTTTCGAGCCCCACGTTGGGCGAAAACAACTAAAATTGTAGTGTTTTTTGACCAAAAAAATACATCCTATCTGTGGAAAACGGCAGTGCAGGGATAGGGAAGAAAACTATAGGCATCCAAAGGAGCCCGGCTAGCTCAGTCGGTAGAGCATGAGACTCTTAATCTCAGGGTCGTGGGTTCGAGCCCCACGTTGGGTGAAAACAACTAAAATTGTACTGCTTTTTGACCAAAAAAATAGAAATTGAAAGTCTCTTTACAATATTTGCAATATTTTCATTGTTAACATGCAATATATGAATGCATGTCTGGATGATGTGTAATGGGGCAATACCATACCTTAATGTATTCACTGTAAAAGAAAAAGTATGTATCATCTTATTATAAAATAAAGTGGAGAAAACACAAATAAGACTTTTTTCCACACAGGTTTATTCGGCTATTTCCTGATATTCTTCAATGCGTTCTGATATTGACTGGTAATTGTGTTTGATACTTTCTTAGACTATTTCTGCCTCTGGCTGATGTGTATTTTCTTTCCAAACTCCACCAGAGCCTATGATTACACAGCATCCTATCTGTGGAAAACGGCAGTGCAGGGATAGGGAAGAAAACTATAGGCATCCAAAAGAGCCCGGCTAGCTCAGTCGGTAGAGCATGAGACTCTTAATCTCAGGGTCGTGGTTTTGAGCCCCACGTTGGGCGAAAACAACTAAAATTGTCGTGCTTTTTGACCAAAAAAATACATCCTATCTGTGGAAAGCGGCAGTGCAGGGATAGGGAAGAAAACGTTGGGCGAAAACAACTAAAATTTTAGTGCTTTTTGACCAAAAAAATAGAAATTGAAAGTCTCTTTACAATATTTGCAATATTTTGATTGTTAACATGCAATATATGAATGCATGTCTGGATGATGTGTAATGGGGCAATACCACACCTTAATGTATTCACTGTAAAAGAAAAAGTATGTATCATCTTACTATAAAATAAAGTGGAGAAAACACAAATAAGACTTTTTTCCACACAGGTTTAATCGGCTATTTCCTGATATTCTTCAATGCGTTCTGATATTGACTGGTAATTGTGTTTGATACTTTCTTAGACTATTTCTGCCTCTGGCTGATGTGTATTTTCTTTCCAAACTCCACCAGAGCCTATTATTACACAGCATCCTATCTGTGGAAAACGGCAGTGCAGGGATAGGGAAGAAAACTATAGGCATCCAAAGGAGCCCGGCTAGCTCAGTCGGTAGAGCATGAGACTCTTAATCTCAGGGTCGTGGGTTCGAGCCCCACGTTGGGCGAAAACAACTAAAATTGTAGTGCTTTTTGACCAAAAAAATACATCCTATATGTGGAAAACGGCAGTGCAGGGATAGGGAAGAAAACTATAGGCATCCAAAGGAGCCCGGCTAGCTCAGTCGGTAGAGCATGAGACTCTTAATCTCAGGGTCGTGGGTTCAAGCCCCACGTTGGGCGAAAACAACTAAAATTGTAGTGCTTTTTGACCAAAAAAATACATCCTATCTGTGGAAAGCGGCAGTGCAGGGATAGGGAAGAAAACGTTGGGCGAAAACAACTAAAATTTTAGTGCTTTTTGACCAAAAAAATAGAAATTGAAAGTCTCTTTACAATATTTGCAATATTTTGATTGTTAACATGCAATATATGAATGCATGTCTGGATGATGTGTAATGGGGCAATACCACACCTTAATGTATTCACTGTAAAAGAAAAAGTATGTATCATCTTACTATAAAATAAAGTGGAGAAAACACAAATAAGACTTTTTTCCACACAGGTTTAATCGGCTATTTCCTGATATTCTTCAATGCGTTCTGATATTGACTGGTAATTGTGTTTGATACTTTCTTAGACTATTTCTGCCTCTGGCTGATGTGTATTTTCTTTCCAAACTCCACCAGAGCCTATGATTACACAGCATCCTATCTGTGGAAAAGGGCAGTGCAGGGATAGGGAAGAAAACTATAGGCGTCCAAAGGAGCCCGGCTAGCTCAGTTGGTAGAGCATGAGACTCTTAATCTCAGGGTCGTGGGTTCGAGCCCCACGTTGGGCGAAAACAGCTAAAATTGTAGTGCTTTTTGACCAAAAAAATACATCCTATCTGTGGAAAACGGCAGTGCAGGGATATGGAAGAAAACTATAGGCATCCAAAGGAGCCCGGCTAGCTCAGTCGGTAGAGCATGAGACTCTTAATCTCAGGGTCGTGGGTTCGAGCCCCACATTGGGCGAAAACAACTAAAATTGTAGTGCTTTTTGACCAAAAAAATACATCCTATCTGTGGAAAGCGGCAGTGCAGGGATAGGGAAGAAAAAGTTGGGCGAAAACAACTAAAATTTTAGTGCTTTTTGACCAAAAAATTAGAAATTGAAAGTCTCTTTACAATATTTGCAATATTTTGATTGTTAACATGCAATATATGAATGCATGTCTGGATGATGTGTAATGGGGCAATACCATACCTTAATGTATTCACTGTAAAAGAAAAAGTATGTATCATCTTACTATAAAATAAAGTGGAGAAAACACAAATAAGACTTTTTTCCACACAGGTTTAATCGGCTATTTCCTGATATTCTTCAATGCGTTCTGATATTGACTGGTAATTGTGTTTGATACTTTCTTAGACTATTTCTGCCTCTGGCTGATGTGTATTTTCTTTCCAAACTCCACCAGAGCCTATGATTACACAGCATCCTATCTGTGGAAAACGGCAGTGCAGGGATAGGGAAGAAAACTATAGGCATCCAAAGGAGCCCGGCTAGCTCAGTCGGTAGGGCATGAGACTCTTAATCTCAGGGTCGTAGGTTGGGCGAAAACAACTAAAATTGTAGTGCTTATTGACCAAAAAATAGAAATTGAAAGTCTCTTTACAATATTTGCAATATTTTCATTGTTAACATGCAATATATGAATGCATGTCTGGATGATGTGTAATGGGGCAATACCATACCTTAATGTATTCATTGTAAAATAAAAAGTATGTATCATCTTATTATAAAATAAAGTGGAGAAAACACAAATAAGACTTTTTTTCACACAGGTTCAGTCAGCTATTTCCTGATATTCTTCAAAGTGTTCTGATATTGACTGGTAATTATGTTTGATACTTTCTTAGACTATTTCTGCCTCTGGCTGATGTGTATTTTCTTTCCAAACACCACCAGAGCCTATGATTACACAGCATCCTATCTGTGGAAAGCGGCAATGCAGGGATAGGGAAGAAAACTATAGGCACCCAAAGGAGCCCGGCTAGCTCAGTCAGTAGAGCATGAGACTCTTAATCTCAGGGTCGTGGGTTCGAGCCCCATGTTGGGCGAAAACAACTAAAATTGTAGTGCTTTTTGACCAAAAAAATACATCCTATCTGTGGAAAACGGCAGTGCAGGGATAGGGAAGAAAACTATAGGCATCCAAAGGAGCCCGGCTAGCTCAGTCGGTAGAGCATGAGACTCTTAATCTCAGGGTCGTGGGTTCGAGCCCCACGTTGGGGGAAAACAACTAAAATTGTAGTGCTTTTTGACCAAAAAAATACATCCTATCTGTGGAAACCGGCAGTGCAGGGATAGGGAAGAAAACTATGGGCATCCAAAGGAGGCCGGC
The DNA here is from genome assembly GCF_040938575.1 of Ambystoma mexicanum. Lineage (NCBI taxonomy): Eukaryota > Metazoa > Chordata > Amphibia > Caudata > Ambystomatidae > Ambystoma > Ambystoma mexicanum. The sequence continues at coordinate 530,232,813 of NC_090928.1, read as the reverse complement.
TTGCTCAGTCGGTAGCGCATGAGACTCTTAATCTCAGGGTCGTGGGTTCAAGCCCCACGTTGGGCGAAAACAACTAAAATTTTAGTGCTTTTTGACCAAAAAAATAGAAATTGAAAGTCTCTTTACAATATTTGCAATATTTTCATTGTTAACATGCAATATATGAATGCATGTCTGGATGATGTGTAATGGGGCAATACCACACCTTAATGTATTCACTGTAAAAGAAAAAGTATGTATCATCTTACTATAAAATAAAGTGGAGAAAACACAAATAAGACTTTTTTCCACACAGGTTAAATCGGCTATTTCCTGATATTCTTCAATGCGTTCTGATATTGACTGGTAATTGTGTTTGATACTTTCTTAGACTATTTCTGCCTCTGGCTGATGTGTATTTTCTTTCCAAACTCCACCAGAGCCTATGATTACACAGCATCCTATCTGTGGAAAACGGCAGTGCAGGGATAGGGAAGAAAACTATAGGCATCCAAAGGAGCCCGGCTAGCTCAGTCGGTAGAGCATGAGACTCTTAATCTCAGGGTCGTGGTTTCGAGCCCCACGTTGGGCGAAAACAACTAAAATTGTAGTGCTTTTTGACCAAAAAAATACATCCTATCTGTGGAAAACGGCAGTGCAGGGATAGGGAAGAAAACTATAGGCATCCAAAGGAGCCCAGCTAGCTCAGTCGGTAGAGCATGAGACTCTTAATCTCAGGGTCATGGTTTCGAGCCCCACGTTGGGCGAAAACAACTAAAATTGTAGTGCTTTTTGACCAAAAAAATACATCCTATCTGTGGAAAGCGGCAGTGCAGGGATAGGGAAGAAAACGTTGGGCGAAAATAGGGGAGAAAACTTTTTGACCAAAAAAATAGAAATTGAAAGTCTCTTTACAATATTTGCAATATTTTGATTGTTAACATGCAATATATGAATGCATGTCTGGATGATGTGTAATGGGGCAATACCACACCTTAATGTATTCACTGTAAAAGAAAAAGTATGTATCATCTTACTATAAAATAAAGTGGAGAAAACACAAATAAGACTTTTTTCCACACAGGTTTAATCGGCTATTTCCTGATATTCTTCAATGCGTTCTGATATTGACTGGTAATTGTGTGTGATACTTTCTTAGACTATTTCTGCCTCTGGCTGATGTGTATTTTCTTTCCAAACTCCACCAGAGCCTATGATTACACAGCATCCTATCTGTGGAAAACGGCAGTGCAGGGATAGGGAAGAAAACTATAGGCATCCAAAGGAGCCCGGCTAGCTCAGTTGGTAGAGCATGAGACTCTTAATCTCAGGGTCGTCAGTTCGAGCCCCATGTTGGGCGAAAACAACTAAAATTGTAGTGCTTTTTGACCAAAAAAATACATCCTATCTGTGGAAAACGGCAGTGCAGGGATAGGGAAGAAAACTATAGGCATCCAAAGGAGCCCGGCTAGCTCAGTCGGTAGAGCATGAGACTCTTAATCTCAGGGTCGTGGGTTGGGCGAAAACAACTAAAATTGTAGTGCTTTTTGACCAATAAAATAGAAATTGAAAGTCTCTTTACAATATTTGCAATATTTTCATTGTTAACATGCAATATATGAATGCATGTCTGGATGATGTGTAATGGGGCAATACCATACCTTAATGTATTCATTGTAAAATAAAAAGTATGTATCATCTTATTATAAAATAAAGTGGAGAAAACACAAATAAGACTTTTTTTCACACAGGTTCAGTCAGCTATTTCCTGATATTCTTCAAAGCGTTCTGATATTGACTGGTAATTGTGTTTGATACTTTCTTAGACTATTTCTGCCTCTGGCTGATGTGTATTTTCTTTCCAAACTCCACCAGAGCCTATGATTACACAGCATCCTATCTGTGGAAAGCGGCAATGCAGGGATAGGGAAGAAAACTATAGGCATCCAAAGGAGCCCGGCTAGCTCAGTCGGTAGAGCATGAGACTCTTAATCTCAGGGTCGTGGTGTCGAGCCCCACGTTGGGCGAAAACAACTAAAATTGTAGTGTTTTTTGACCAAAAAAATACATCCTATCTGTGGAAAACGGCAGTGCAGGGATAGGGAAGAAAACTATAGGCATCCAAAGGAGCCCGGCTAGCTCAGTCGGTAGAGCATGAGACTCTTAATCTCAGGGTCGTGGGTTCAAGCCCCACGTTGGGCGAAAACAACTAAAATTGTACTGCTTTTTGACCAAAAAAATAGAAATTGAAAGTCTCTTTACAATATTTGCAATATTTTCATTGTTAACATGCAATATATGAATGCATGTCTGGATGATGTGTAATGGGGCAATACCATACCTTAATGTATTCACTGTAAAAGAAAAAGTATGTATCATCTTATTATAAAATAAAGTGGAGAAAACACAAATAAGACTTTTTTCCACACAGGTTTATTCGGCTATTTCCTGATATTCTTCAATGCGTTCTGATATTGACTGGTAATTGTGTTTGATACTTTCTTAGACTATTTCTGCCTCTGGCTGATGTGTATTTTCTTTCCAAACTCCACCAGAGCCTATGATTACACAGCATCCTATCTGTGGAAAACGGCAGTGCAGGGATAGGGAAGAAAACTATAGGCATCCAAAGGAGCCCGGCTAGCTCAGTCGGTAGAGCATGAGACTCTTAATCTCAGGGTCGTGGTTTCGAGCCCCACGTTGGGCGAAAACAACTAAAATTGTAGTGCTTTTTGACCAAAAAAATACATCCTATCTGTGGAAAACGGCAGTGCAGGGATAGGGAAGAAAACTATAGGCATCCAAAGGAGCCCGGCTAGCTCAGTCGGTAGAGCATGAGACTCTTAATCTCAGGGTCGTGGGTTGGGCGGAAACAACTAAAATTGTAGTGCTTTTTGACCAATAAAATAGAAATTGAAAGTCTCTTTACAATATTTGCAATATTTTCATTGTTAACATGCAATATATGAATGCATGTCTGGATGATGTGTAATGGGGCAATACCATACCTTAATGTATTCACTGTAAAAGAAGAAGTATGTATCATCTTATTATAAAATAAAGTGGAGAAAACACAAATAAGACTTTTTTCCACACAGGTTTAATCGGCTATTTCCTGATATTCTTCAATGCGTTCTGATATTGACTGGTAATTGTGTTTGATACTTTCTTAGATTATTTCTGCCTCTGGCTGATGTGTATTTTCTTTCCAAACTCCACCAGAGCCTATGATTACACAGCATCCTATCTGTGGAAAACGGCAGTGCAGGGATAGGGAGGAAAACTATAGGCATCCAAAGGAGCCCGGCTAGCTGAGTCGGTAGAGCATGAGACTCTTAATCTCAGGGTCGTGGGTTCGAGCCCCACGTTGGGCGAAAACAACTAAACTTGTAGTGCTTTTTGACCAAAAAAATACATCCTATCTGTGTAAAGCGGCAGTGCAGGGATAGGGAAGAAAACGTTGGGCGAAAACAACTAAAATTTTAGTGCTTTTTGACCAAAAAAATAGAAATTGAAAGTCTCTTTACAATATTTGCAATATTTTCATTGTTAACATGCAATATATGAATGCATGTCTGGATGATGTGTAATGGGGCAATACCACACCTTAATGTATTCACTGTAAAAGAAAAAGTATGTATCATCTTACTATAAAATAAAGTGGAGAAAACACAAATAAGACTTTTTTCCATCCTATCTGTGGAAAGCAGCAGTGCAGGGATAGGGAAGAAAACTATAGGCATCCAAAGGAGCCCGGCTAGCTCAGTCGGTAGAGCATGAGACTCTTAATCTCAGGGTCGTGGGCTCGAGCCCCACGTTGGGTGAAAACAACTAAAATTGTAGTGCTTTTTGACCAAAAAAATACATCCTATCTGTGGAAAACGGCAGTGCAGGGATAGGGAAGAAAACTATGGGCATTCAAAGGAGCCAGGCTTGATCAGTCGGTAGAGCATGAGACTCTTAATCTCAGGGTCGTGGGTTCGAGCCCCACGTTGGGCGAAAACAACTAAAATTTTAGTGCTTTTTGACCAAGAAAATAGAAATTGAAAGTCTCTTTACAATATTTGCAATATTTTCATTGTTAACATGCAATATATGAATGCATGTCTGGATGATGTGTAATGGGGCAATACCACACCTTAATGTATTCACTGTAAAAGAAAAAGTATGTATCATCTTACTATAAAATAAAGTGGAGAAAACACAAATAAGACTTTTTTCCACACAGGTTTAATCGGCTATTTCCTGATATTCTTCAATGCGTTCTGATATTGACTGGTAATTGTGTTTGATACTTTCTTAGACTATTTCTGCCTCTGGCTGATGTGTATTTTCTTTCCAAACTCCACCAGAGCCTATGATTACACAGCATCCTATCTGTGGAAAGCGGCAGTGCAGGGATAGGGAAGAAAACTATAGACATCCAAAGGAGCCCAGCTAGCTCAGTCGGTAGAGCATGAGACTCTTAATCTCACGGTCGTGGGTTCGAGCCCCACGTTGGGCGAAAACAACTAAAATTTTAGTGCTTTTTGAACAAAAAAATAGAAATTGAAAGTCTCTTTACAATATTTGCAATATTTTGATTGTTAACATGCAATATATGAATGCATGTCTGGATGATGTGTAATGGGGCAATACCACACCTTAATGTATTCACTGTAAAAGAAAAAGTATGTATCATCTTACTATAAAATAAAGTGGAGAAAACACAAATAAGACTTTTTTCCACACAGGTTTAATCGGCTATTTCCTGATATTCTTCAATGCGTTCTGATATTGACTGGTAATTGTGTTTGATACTTTCTTAGATTATTTCTGCCTCTGGCTGATGTGTATTTTCTTTCCAAACTCCACCAGAGCCTATAATTACACAGCATCCTATCTGTGGAAAACGGCAGTGCAGGGATAGGGAAGAAAACTATAGACATCCAAAGGAGCCCGGCTAGCTGAGTCGGTAGAGCATGAGACTCTTAATCTCAGGGTCATGGGTTCGAGCCCCACGTTGGGCGAAAACAACTAAACTTGTAGTGCTCTTTGACCAAAAAAATACATCCTATCTGTGGAAAACGGCAGTGCAGGGATAGGGAAGAAAACTATAGGCATCCAAAGGAGCCCGGCTAGCTCAGTCGGTAGAGCATGAGACTCTTAATCTCAGGGTCGTGGGTGCGAGCCCCATGTTGGGCGAAAACAACTAAAATTTTAATGCTTTTTGACCAAAAAAATAGAAATTGAAAGTCTCTTTACAATATTTGCAATATTTTGATTGTTAACATGCAATATATGAATGCATGTCTGGATGATGTGTAATGGGGCAATACCACACCTTAATGTATTCACTGTAAAAGAAAAAGTATGTATCATCTTACTATAAAATAAAGTGGAGAAAACACAAATAAGACTTTTTTCCACACAGGTTTAATCGGCTATTTCCTGATATTCTTCAATGCGTTCTGATATTGACTGGTAATTGTGTTTGATACTTTCTTAGACTATTTCTGCCTCTGGCTGATGTGTATTTTCTTTCCAAACTCCACCAGAGCCTATGATTACACAGCATCCTATCTGTGGAAAACGGCAGTGCAGGGATAGGGAAGAAAACTATAGGCATCCAAAGGAACCCGGCTAGCTCAGTTGGTAGAGCATGAGACTCTTAATCTAAGGGTCGTGGGTGCGAGCCCCACGTTGGGCGAAAACAACTAAAATTTTAATGCTTTTTGACCAAAAAAATAGAAATTGAAAGTCTCTTTACAATATTTGCAATATGTTGATTGTTAACATGCAATATATGAATGCATGTCTGGATGATGTGTAATGGGGCAATACCACACCTTAATGTATTCACTGTAAAAGAAAAAGTATGTATCATCTTACTATAAAATAAAGTGGAGAAAACACAAATAAGACTTTTTTCCACACAGGTTTAATCGGCTATTTCCTGATATTCTTCAATGCGTTCTGATATTGACTGGTAATTGTGTTTGATACTTTCTTAGACTATTTCTGCCTCTGGCTGATGTGTATTTTCTTTCCAAACTCCACCAGAGCCTATGATTACACAGCATCCTATCTGTGGAAAGCGGCAGTGCAGGGATAGGGAAGAAAACTATAGGCATCCAAAGGAGCCCGGCTAGCTCAGTCGGTAGAGCATGAGACTCTTAATCTCAGGGTCGTGGGTTCGAGCCCCACGTTGGGCGAAAACAACTAAAATTGTAGTGCTTTTTGACCAAAAAAATAGAAATTGAAAGTCTCTTTACAATATTTGCAATATTTTCATTGTTAACATGCAATATATGAATGCATGTCTGGATGATGTGTAATGGGGCAATACCACACCTTAATGTATTCACTGTAAAAGAAAAAGTATGTATCATCTTACTATAAAATAAAGTGGAGAAAACACAAATAAGACTTTTTTCCACACAGGTTTAATCGGCTATTTCCTGATAATCTTCAATTCGTTCTGATATTGACTGGTAATTGTGTTTGATACTTTCTTAGACTATTTTTGCCTCTGGCTGATGTGTATTTTCTTTCCAAACTCCACCAGAGCCTATGATTACACAGCATCCTATCTGTGGAAAACGGCAGTGCAGGAATAGGGAATAAAACTATAGGCATCCAAAGGAGCCTGGCTAGCTCAGTCGGTAGAGCATGAGACTCTTAATTTCAGGGTCGTGGGTTCGAGCCCCACGTTGGGCGAAAACAACTAAAATTGTAGTACTTTTTGACCAAAAAAATACATCCTATCTGTGGAAAACGGCAGTGCAGGGATAGGGAAGAAAACTATAGGCATCCAAAAGAGCCCGGCTAGCTCAGTCGGTAGAGCATGAGACTCTTAATCTCAGGGTCGTGAGTTCGAGCCCCACGTTGGGCGAAAACAACTAAAATTGTAGTGCTTTTTGACCAAAAAAATACATCCTATCTGTGGAAACCGGCAGTGCAGGGATAGGGAAGAAAACTATGGGCATCCAAAGGAGCCCGGGTTGCTCAGTCGGTAGCGCATGAGACTCTTAATCTCAGGGTCGTGGGTTCGAGCCCCACGTTGGGCGAAAACAACTAAAATTTTAGTGCTTTTTGACCAAAAAAATAGAAATTGAAAGTCTCTTTACAATATTTGCAATATTTTGATTGTTAACATGCAATATATGAATGCATGTCTGGATGATGTGTAATGGGGCAATACCACACCTTAATGTATTCACTGTAAAAGAAAAAGTATGTATCATATTACTATAAAATAAAGTGGAGAAAACACAAATAAGACTTTTTTCCACACAGGTTTAATCGGCTATTTCCTGATATTCTTCAATGCGTTCTGATATTGACTGGTAATTGTGTTTGATACTTTCTTAGACTATTTCTGCCTCTGGCTGATGTGTATTTTCTTTCCAAACTCCACCAGAGCCTATGATTACACAGCATCCTATCTGTGGAAAACGGCAGTGCAGGGATAGGGAAGAAAACTATAGGCATCCAAAGGAGCCCGGCTAGCTCAGTCGGTAGAGCATGAGACTCTTAATCTCAGGGTTGTGGGTTCGAGCCCCATGTTGGGCGAAAACCACTAAAATTGTAGTGCTTTTTGACCAAAAAAATACATCCTATCTGTGGAAACCGGCAGTGCAGGGATAGGGAAGAAAACTATGGGCATCCAAAGGAGCCTGGCTTGCTCAGTCGGTAGCGCATGAGACTCTTAATCTCAGGGTCGTGGGTTCGAGCCCCACGTTGGGCGAAAGCAACTAAAATTCTAGTGCTTTTTGACCAAAAAAATAGAAATTGAAAGTCTCTTTACAATATTTGCAATATTTTGATTGTTAACATGCAATATATGAATGCATGTCTGGATGATGTGCAATGGGGCAATACCACACCTTAATGTATTCACTGTAAAAGAAAAAGTATGTATCATCTTACTATAAAATAAAGTGGAGAAAACACAAATAAGACTTTTTTCCACACAGGTTTAATCGGCTATTTCCTGATATTCTTCAATGTGTTCTGATATTGACTGGTAATTGTGTTTGATACTTTCTTAGACTATTTCTGCCTCTGGCTGATGTGTATTTTCTTTCCAAACTCCACCAGAGCCTATGATTACACAGCATCCTATCTGTGGAAAACGGCAGTGCAGGGATAGGGAAGAAAACTATAGGCATCCAAAGGAGCCCGGCTAGCTCAGTTGGTAGAGCATGAGACTCTTAATCTCAGGGTCGTGGGTTCGAGCCCCACGTTGGGCGAAAACAACTAAAATTTTAGTGCTTTTTGACCAAAAAAATAGAAATTGAAAGTCTCTTTACAATATTTGCAATATTTTGATTGTTAACATGCAATATATGAATGCATGTCTGGATGATGTGTAATGGGGCAATACCACACCTTAATGTATTCACTGTAAAAGAAAAAGTATGTATCATCTTACTATAAAATAATGTGGAGAAAACACAAATAAGACTTTTTTCCACACAGGTTTAATCGGCTATTTCCTGATACTCTTCAATGCGTTCTGATATTGACTGGTAATTGTGTTTGATACTTTCTTAGACTATTTCTGCCTCTGGCTGATGTGTATTTTCTTTCCAAACTCCACCAGAGCCTATGATTACACAGCATCCTATCTGTGGAAAGCGGCTGTGCAGGGATAGGGAAGAAAACTATAGGCATCCAAAAGAGCCCGGCTAGCTCAGTCGGTAGAGCATGAGACTCTTAATCTCAGGGTCGTGGGTTCGAGCCCCACGTTGGGCGAAAACAACTAAAATTGTAGTGCTTTTTGACCAAAAAAATACATCCTATCTGTGGAAAACGGCAGTGCAGGGATAGGGAAGAAAACTATGGGCATCCAAAGGAGCCCGGCTTGCTCAGTCGGTAGCGCATGAGACTCTTAATCTCAGGGTCGTGGGTTCGAGCCCCACGTTGGGCGAAAACAACTAAAATTTTAGTGCTTTTTGACCAAAAAAATAGAAATTGAAAGTCTCTTTACAATATTTGCAATATTTTCATTGTTAACATGCAATATATGAATGCATGTCTGGATGATGTGTAATGGGGCAATACCACACCTTAATGTATTCACTGTAAAAGAAAAAGTATGTATCATCTTACTATAAAATAAAGTGGAGAAAACACAAATAAGACTTTTTTCTACACAGGTTTAATCGGCTATTTCCTGATATTCTTCAATGCGTTCTGATATTGACTGGTAATTGTGTTTGATACTTTCTTAGACTATTTCTGCCTCTGGCTGATGTGTATTTTCTTTCCAAACTCCACCAGAGCCTATGATTACACAGCATCCTATCTGTGGAAAGCGGCTGTGCAGGGATAGGGAAGAAAACTATAGGCATCCAAAGGAGCCCGGCTAGCTCAGTCGGTAGAGCATGAGACTCTTAATCTCAGGGTCGTGGGTTCGAGCCCCATGTTGGGCGAAAACAACTAAAATTGTAGTGCTTTTTGACCAAATAAATATATCCTATCTGTCGAAAACGGCAGTGCAGGGATAGGGAAGAAACCTATAGGCATCCAAAGGAGCCCGGCTTGCTCAGTCGGTAGAGCATGAGACTCTTGATCTCAGGGTCGTGGGTTTGAGCCCCACGTTGGGCGAAAACATCTAAAATTTTAGTGCTTTTTGACCAAAAAAATAGAAATTGAAAGTCTCTTTACAATATTTGCAATATTTTGATTGTTAACATGCAATATATGAATGCATGTCTGGATGATGTGTAATGGGGCAATACCACACCTTAATGTATTCACTGTAAAAGAAAAAGTATGTATCATCTTACTATAAAATAAAGTGGAGAAAACACAAATAAGACTTTTTTCCACACAGGTTTAATCGGCTATTTCCTGATATTCTTCAATGCGTTCTGATATTGACTGGTAATTGTGTTTGATACTTTCTTAGACTATTTCTGCCTCTGGCTGATGTGTATTTTCTTTCCAAACTCCACCAGAGCCTATGATTACACAGCATCCTATCTGTGGAAAACGGCAGTGCAGGGATAGGGAAGAAAACTATAGGTATCCTAAGGAGCCCGGCTAGCTCAGTCGGTAGAGCATGAGACTCTTAATCTCAGGGTCGTGGGTTCGAGCCTCACGTTGGGCGAACACAACTAAAATTTTAGTGCTTTTTGACCAAAAAAATAGAAATTGAAAGTCTCTTTACAATATTTGCAATATTTTGATTGTTAACATGCAATATATGAATGCATGTCTGGATGATGTGTAATGGGGCAATACCACACCTTAATGTATTCACTGTAAAAGAAAAAGTATGTATCATCTTACTATAAAATAAAGTGGAGAAAACACAAATAAGACTTTTTTCCACACAGGTTTAATCGCCTATTTCCTGATATTCTTCAATGCGTTCTGATATTGACTGGTAATTGTGTTTGATACTTTCTTAGACTATTTCTGCCTCTGGCTGATGTGTATTTTCTTTCCAAACTCCACCAGAGCCTATGATTACACAGCATCCTATCTGTGGAAAGCGTCAGTGCAGGGATAGGGAAGAAAACTATAGGCATCAAAAGGAGCCCGGCTAGCTCAGTCGGTAGAGCATGAGGCTCTTAATCTCAGGGTCGTGGGTTCGAGCCCCACGTTGGGCGAAAACAACTAAAATTGTAGTGCTTTTTGACCAAAAAAATAGAAATTGAAAGTCTCTTTACAATATTTGCAATATTTTCATTGTTAACATGCAATATATGAATGAATGTCTGGATGATGTGTAATGGGGCAATACCACACCTTAATGTATTCACTGTAAAAGAAAAAGTATGTATCATCTTACTATAAAATAAAGTGGAGAAAACACAAATAAGACTTTTTTCCACACAGGTTTAATTGGCTATTTCCTGATATTCTTCAATGCGTTCTGATATTGACTGGTAATTGTGTTTGATACTTTCTTAGACTATTTTTGCCTCTGGCTGATGTGTATTTTCTTTCCAAACTCCACCAGAGCCTATGATTACACAGCATCCTATCTGTGGAAAATGGCAGTGCAGGAATAGGGAAGAAAACTATAGGCATCCAAAGGAGCCCGGCTATCTCAGTCGGTAGAGCATGAGACTCTTAATCTCAGGGTCGTGGGTTCGAGCCCCACGTTGGGCGAAAACAACTAAAATTGTAGTACTTTTTGACCAAAAAAATACATCCTATCTGTGGAAAACGGCAGTGCAGGGATAGGGAAGAAAACTATAGGCATCCAAAGAAGCCCGGCTAGCTCAGTCGGTAGAGCATGAGACTCTTAATCTCAGGGTCCTGGGTTTGAGCCCCACGTTGGGCGAAAACAACTAAAATTTTAGTGCTTTTTGACCAAAAAAATACATCCTATCTGTGGAAAACGGCATTGCAGGGATAGGGAAGAAAACTATAAGCAGCCAAAGGAGCTCGGCTAGCTCAGTCGGTAGAGCATGAGACTCTTAATCTCAGGTCGTGGGTTCGAGCCCCACGTTGGGTGAAAACAACTAAAATTTTAGTGCTTTTTGACCAAAAAAATAGAAATTGAAAGTCTCTTTACAATATTTGCAATATTTTCATTGTTAACATGCAATATATGAATGCATGTCTGGATGATGTGTAATGGGGCAATACCACACCTTAATGTATTCACTGTAAAAGAAAAAGTATTTATCATCTTACTATAAAATAAAGTGGAGAAAACACAAATAAGACTTTTTTCCACACAGGTTTAATCGGCTATATCCTGATATTCTTCAATGCGTTCTGATATTGACTGGTAATTGTGTTTGATACTTTCTTAGACTATTTCTGCCTCTGGCTGATGTGTATTTTCTTTCCAAACTCCACCAGAGCCTATGATTACACAGCATCCTATCTGTAGAAAACGGCAGTGCAGGGATAGGGAAGAAAACTATAGGCATCCAAAGGAGCCCGACTAGCTCAGTCGGTAGAGCATGAGACTCTTAATCTCAGCGTCGTGGGTTCGAGCCCCATGTTGGGCGAAAACAACTAATATTTTAGTGCTTTATGACCAAAAAAATAGAAATTGAAATTCTCTTTACAATATTTGCAATATTTTGATTGTTAAAATGCAATATATGAATGCATGTCTGGATGATGTGTAATGGGTCAATACCACACCTTAATGTATTCACTGTAAAAGAAAAAGTATGTATCATCTTACTATAAAATAAAGTGGAGAAAACACAAATAAGACTTTTTTCCACACAGGTTTAATCGGCTATTTCCTGATATTCTTCAATGCGTTCTGATATTGACTGGTAATTGTGTTTGATACTTTCTTAGACTATTTCTGCCTCTGGCTGATGTGTATTTTCTTTCCAAACTCCACCAGAGCCTATGATTACACCGCATCCTATCTGTGGAAAACGGCAGTGCAGGGATAGGGTTCGAGCCCCACGTTGGGCGAAAACAACTAAAATTGTAGTGCTTTTTGACCAAAAAAATAGAAATTGAAAGTCTCTTTACAATATTTGCAATATTTTCATTGTTCACATGCAATATATGAATGCATGTCTGGATGATGTGTAATGGGGCAATACCATACCTTAATGTATTCACTGTAAAAGAAAAAGTATGTATCATCTTATTATAAAATAAAGTGGAGAAAACACAAATAAGACATTTTTTCACACAGGTTCAGTCAGCTATTTCCTGATATTCTTCAAAGCGTTCTGATATTGACTGGTAATTGTGTTTGATACTTTCTTAGACTATTTCTGCCTCTGGCTGATGTGTATTTTCTTTCCAAACTCCACCAGAGCCTATGATTGCACAGCATCCTATCTGTGGAAACGGGCAGTGCAGGGATAGGGAAGAAAACTATAGGCATCCAAAAGAGCCAGCCTGGCTAGCTCAGTTGGTAGAGCATGAGACTCTTAATCTCAGGGTCGTGGGTTCGAGCCCCACGTTGGGCGAAAACAACTAAAATTTTAGTGCTTTTTGACCAAAAAAATAGAAATTGAAAGTCTCTTTGCAATATTTTCATTGTTAACATGCAATATATGAATGTATGTCTGGATGATTTGTAATGGGGCAATACCATACCTTAATGTATTCACTGTAAAAGAAAAAGTATGTATCATCTTACTATAAAATAAAGTGCAGAAAACACAAATAAGACTTTTTTCCACACAGGTTTAATCGGCTATTTCCTGGTATTCTTCAATGCGTTCTGATATTGACTGGTAATTGTGTTTGATACTTTCTTAGACTATTTCTGCCTCTGGCTGATGTGTATTTTCTTTCCAAACTCCACCAGAGCCTATGATTACACAGCATCCTATCTGTGGAAAGCGGCAGTGCAGGGATAGGGAAGAAAACTATAGGCATCCAAAGGAGCCCGGCTAGCTCAGTCGGTAGAGCATGAGACTCTTAATCTCAGGGTCGCGTTGGGCGAAAACAACTAAAATTTTAGTGCTTTTTGACCAAAAAAATAGAAATTGAAAGTCTCTATACAATATTTGCAATATTTTCATTGTTAACATGCAATATATGAATGCATGTCTGGATGATGTGTAATGGGGCAATACCATACCTTAATGTATTCACTGTAAAAGAAAAAGTATGCATCATCTTACTATAAAATAAAGTGGAGAAAACACAAATAAGACTTTTTTCCACACAGGTTTAATAGGCTATTTCCTGATATTCTTCAATGCGTTCTGATATTTACTGGTAATTGTGTTTGATACTTTCTTAGACTATTTCTGCCTCTTGCTGATGTGTATTTTCTTTCCAAACTCCACCAGAGCCTATGATTACACAGCATCCTATCTGTGGTAAGCGGCAGTGGAGGGATAGGGAAGAAAACTATAGGCATCCAAAGGAGCCTGGCTAGCTCAGTCGGTAGAGCATGAGACTCTTAATCTCAGGGTCGTGGGTTCGAGCCCCACGTTGGGCGAAAACAACTAAAATTGTAGTGCTTTTTGACCAAAAAAATAGAAATTGAAAGTCTCTTTACAATATTTGCAATATTTTCATTGTTAACATGCAATATATGAATGCATGTCTGGATGATGTGTAATGGGGCAATACCATACCTTAATGTATTCACTGTAAAAGAAAAAGTATGTATCATCTTATTATAAAATAAAGTGGAGAAAACACAAATAAGACATTTTTTCACACAGGTTCAGTCAGCTATTTCCTGATATTCTTCAAAGCGTTCTGATATTGACTGGTAATTGTGTTTGATACTTTCTTAGACTATTTCTGCCTCTGGCTGTTGTGTATTTTCTTTCCAAACTCCACCAGAGCCTATGATTGCACAGCATCCTATCTGTGGAAACCGGAAGTGCAGGGATAGGGAAGAAAACTATAGGCATCCAAAGGAGCCCGGCTAGCTCAGTTGGTAGAGCATGAGACTCTTAATCTCAGGGTCGTGGGTTCGAGCCCCACGTTGGGCGAAAACAACTAAAATTTTAGTGCTTTTTGACCAAAAAAATAGAAATTGAAAGTCTCTTTGCAATATTTTCATTGTTAACATGCAATATATGAATGTATGTCTGGATGATTTGTAATGGGGCAATACCATACCTTAATGTATTCACTGTAAAAGAAAAAGTATGTATCATCTTACTATAAAATAAAGTGCAGAAAACACAAATAAGACTTTTTTCCACACAGGTTTAATCGGCTATTTCCTGGTATTCTTCAATGCGTTCTGATATTGACTGGTAATTGTGTTTGATACTTTCTTAGACTATTTCTGCCTCTGGCTGATGTGTATTTTCTTTCCAAACTCCACCAGAGCCTATGATTACACAGCATCCTATCTGTAGAAAACGGCAGTGCAGGGATAGGGAAGAAAACTATAGGCATCCAAAGGAGCCCGACTAGCTCAGTCGGTAGAGCATGAGACTCTTAATCTCAGCGTCGTGGGTTCGAGCCCCATGTTGGGCGAAAACAACTAATATTTTAGTGCTTTATGACCAAAAAAATAGAAATTGAAATTCTCTTTACAATATTTGCAATATTTTGATTGTTAAAATGCAATATATGAATGCATGTCTGGATGATGTGTAATGGGTCAATACCACACCTTAATGTATTCACTGTAAAAGAAAAAGTATGTATCATCTTACTATAAAATAAAGTGGAGAAAACACAAATAAGACTTTTTTCCACACAGGTTTAATCGGCTATTTCCTGATATTCTTCAATGCGTTCTGATATTGACTGGTAATTGTGTTTGATACTTTCTTAGACTATTTCTGCCTCTGGCTGATGTGTATTTTCTTTCCAAACTCCACCAGAGCCTATGATTACACCGCATCCTATCTGTGGAAAACGGCAGTGCAGGGATAGGGTTCGAGCCCCACGTTGGGCGAAAACAACTAAAATTGTAGTGCTTTTTGACCAAAAAAATAGAAATTGAAAGTCTCTTTACAATATTTGCAATATTTTCATTGTTAACATGCAATATATGAATGCATGTCTGGATGATGTGTAATGGGGCAATACCATACCTTAATGTATTCACTGTAAAAGAAAAAGTATGTATCATCTTATTATAAAATAAAGTGGAGAAAACACAAATAAGACATTTTTTCACACAGGTTCAGTCAGCTATTTCCTGATATTCTTCAAAGCGTTCTGATATTGACTGGTAATTGTGTTTGATACTTTCTTAGACTATTTCTGCCTCTGGCTGATGTGTATTTTCTTTCCAAACTCCACCAGAGCCTATGATTGCACAGCATCCTATCTGTGGAAACGGGCAGTGCAGGGATAGGGAAGAAAACTATAGGCATCCAAAAGAGCCAGCCTGGCTAGCTCAGTTGGTAGAGCATGAGACTCTTAATCTCAGGGTCGTGGGTTCGAGCCCCACGTTGGGCGAAAACAACTAAAATTTTAGTGCTTTTTGACCAAAAAAATAGAAATTGAAAGTCTCTTTGCAATATTTTCATTGTTAACATGCAATATATGAATGTATGTCTGGATGATTTGTAATGGGGCAATACCATACCTTAATGTATTCACTGTAAAAGAAAAAGTATGTATCATCTTACTATAAAATAAAGTGCAGAAAACACAAATAAGACTTTTTTCCACACAGGTTTAATCGGCTATTTCCTGGTATTCTTCAATGCGTTCTGATATTGACTGGTAATTGTGTTTGATACTTTCTTAGACTATTTCTGCCTCTGGCTGATGTGTATTTTCTTTCCAAACTCCACCAGAGCCTATGATTACACAGCATCCTATCTGTGGAAAGCGGCAGTGCAGGGATAGGGAAGAAAACTATAGGCATCCAAAGGAGCCCGGCTAGCTCAGTCGGTAGAGCATGAGACTCTTAATCTCAGGGTCGCGTTGGGCGAAAACAACTAAAATTTTAGTGCTTTTTGACCAAAAAAATAGAAATTGAAAGTCTCTATACAATATTTGCAATATTTTCATTGTTAACATGCAATATATGAATGCATGTCTGGATGATGTGTAATGGGGCAATACCATACCTTAATGTATTCACTGTAAAAGAAAAAGTATGCATCATCTTACTATAAAATAAAGTGGAGAAAACACAAATAAGACTTTTTTCCACACAGGTTTAATAGGCTATTTCCTGATATTCTTCAATGCGTTCTGATATTTACTGGTAATTGTGTTTGATACTTTCTTAGACTATTTCTGACTCTTGCTGATGTGTATTTTCTTTCCAAACTCCACCAGAGCCTATGATTACACAGCATCCTATCTGTGGTAAGCGGCAGTGGAGGGATAGGGAAGAAAACTATAGGCATCCAAAGGAGCCTGGCTAGCTCAGTCGGTAGAGCATGAGACTCTTAATCTCAGGGTCGTGGGTTCGAGCCCCACGTTGGGCGAAAACAACTAAAATTGTAGTGCTTTTTGACCAAAAAAATAGAAATTGAAAGTCTCTTTACAATATTTGCAATATTTTCATTGTTAACATGCAATATATGAATGCATGTCTGGATGATGTGTAATGGGGCAATACCATACCTTAATGTATTCACTGTAAAAGAAAAAGTATGTATCATCTTATTATAAAATAAAGTGGAGAAAACACAAATAAGACATTTTTTCACACAGGTTC
The DNA here is from genome assembly GCF_040938575.1 of Ambystoma mexicanum. Taxonomy (NCBI): domain Eukaryota; kingdom Metazoa; phylum Chordata; class Amphibia; order Caudata; family Ambystomatidae; genus Ambystoma; species Ambystoma mexicanum. The sequence continues at coordinate 530,215,793 of NC_090928.1, read as the reverse complement.
AGTCAGCTATTTCCTGATATTCTTCAAAGCGTTCTGATATTGACTGGTAATTGTGTTTGATACTTTCTTAGACTATTTCTGCCTCTGGCTGATGTGTATTTTCTTTCCAAACTCCACCAGAGCCTATGATTGCACAGCATCCTATCTGTGGAAACCGGCAGTGCAGGGATAGGGAAGAAAACTATAGGCATCCAAAAGAGCCAGCCTGGCTAGCTCAGTTGGTAGAGCATGAGACTCTTAATCTCAGGGTCGTGGGTTCGAGCCCCACGTTGGGCGAAAACAACTAAAATTGTAGTGCTTTTTGACCAAAAAAATAGAAATTGAAAGTCTCTACAATATTTGCAATATTTTCATTGTTAACATGCAATATATGAATGCATGTCTGGATGATGTGTAATGGGGCAATACCATACCTTAATGTATTCACTGTAAAAGAAAAAGTATGTATCATCTTATTATAAAATAAAGTGGAGAAAACACAAATAAGACTTTTTTTCACACAGGTTCAGTCAGCTATTTCCTGATATTCTTCAAAGCGTTCTGATATTGACTGGTAATTGTGTTTGATACTTTCTTAGACTATTTCTGCCTCTGGCTGTTGTGTATTTTCTTTCCAAACTCCACCAGAGCCTATGATTGCACAGCATCCTATCTGTGGAAACCGGAAGTGCAGGGATAGGGAAGAAAACTATAGGCATCCAAAGGAGCCCGGCTAGCTCAGTTGGTAGAGCATGAGACTCTTAATCTCAGGGTCGTGGGTTCGAGCCCCACGTTGGGCGAAAACAACTAAAATTTTAGTGCTTTTTGACCAAAAAAATAGAAATTGAAAGTCTCTTTGCAATATTTTCATTGTTAACATGCAATATATGAATGTATGTCTGGATGATTTGTAATGGGGCAATACCATACCTTAATGTATTCACTGTAAAAGAAAAAGTATGTATCATCTTACTATAAAATAAAGTGCAGAAAACACAAATAAGACTTTTTTCCACACAGGTTTAATCGGCTATTTCCTGGTATTCTTCAATGCGTTCTGATATTGACTGGTAATTGTGTTTGATACTTTCTTAGACTATTTCTGCCTCTGGCTGATGTGTATTTTCTTTCCAAACTCCACCAGAGCCTATGATTACACAGCATCCTATCTGTGGAAAGCGGCAGTGCAGGGATAGGGAAGAAAACTATAGGCATCCAAAGGAGCCCGGCTAGCTCAGTTGGTAGAGCATGAGACTCTTAATCTCAGGGTCGTGGGTTCGAGCCCCACGTTGGGCAAAAACAACTAAAATTTTAGTGCTTTTTGACCAAAAAAATAGAAATTGAAAGTCTCTTTACAATATTTGCAATATTTTGATTGTTAACATGCAATATATGAATGCATGTCTGGGTGATGTGTAATGGGGCAATACCACACCTTAATGTATTCACTGTAAAAGAAAAAGTATGTATCATCTTACTATAAAATAAAGTGGAGAAAACACAAATAAGACTTTTTTCCACACAGGTTTAATCGGCTATTTCCTGATATTCTTCAATGCGTTCTGATATTGACTGGTAATTGTGTTTGATACTTTCTTAGACTATTTCTGCCTCTGGCTGATGTGTATTTTCTTTCCAAACTCCACCAGAACCTATGATTACACAGCATCCTATCTGTGGAAAGCGGCTGTGCAGGGATAGGGAAGAAAACTATAGGCATCCAAAGGAGCCCGGCTAGCTCAGTCGGTAGAGCATGAGACTCTTAATCTTCGGGTCGTGGGTTCGAGCCCCACGTTGGGCGAAAACAACTAAAATTGTAGTGCTTTTTGACCAAAAAAATACATCCTATCTGTGGAAAACGGCAGTGCAGGGATAGGGAAGAAAACTATGGGCATCCAAAGGAGCCCGGCTTGCTCAGTCGGTAGCGCATGAGACTCTTAATCTCAGGGTCGTGGGATCGAGCCCCACGTTGGGCGAAAACAACTAAAATTTTAGTGCTTTTTGACCAAAAAAATAGAAATTGAAAGTCTCTTTACAATATTTGCAATATTTTGATTGTTAACATGCAATATATGAATGCATGTCTGGATGATGTGTAAAGGGGCAATACAACACCTTAATGTATTCACTGTAAAAGAAAAAGTATGTATCATCTTACTATAAAATAAAGTGGAGAAAACACAAATAAGACTTTTTTCCACACAGGTTTAATCGGCTATTTCCTGATATTCTTCAATGCGTTCTGATATTGACTGGTAATTGTGTTTGATACTTTCTTAGACTATTTCTGCCTCTGGCTGATGTGTATTTTCTTTCCAAACTCCACCAGAGCCTATGATTACACAGCATCCTATCTGTGGAAAGCGGCAGTGCAGGGATAGGGAAGAAAACTATAGGCATCCAAAGGAGCCCGGCTAGCTCAGTCGGTAGACCATGAGACTCTTAATCTCAGGGTCGTGGGTTCGAGCCCCACGTTGGGCGAAAACAACTAAAATTGTAGAGCTTTTTGACCAAAAAAATACATCCTATCTGTGGAAAACGGCAGTGCAGGGATAGGGAAGAAAACTATAGGCATCCAAAGGAGCCCGGCTAGCTCAGTCGGTAGAGCATGAGACTCTTAATCTCAGGGTCGTGGGTTCAAGCCCCACGTTGGGCGAAAACAACTAAAATTTTAGTGCTTTTTGACCAAAAAAATAGAAATTGAAAGTCTCTTTACAATATTTGCAATATTTTCATTGTTAACATGCAATATATGAATGCATGTCTGGATGATGTGTAATGGGGCAATACCACACCTTAATGTATTCACTGTAAAAGAAAAAGTATGTATCATCTTACTATAAAATAAAGTGGAGAAAACACAAATAAGACTTTTTTCCACACAGGTTTAATCGGCTATTTCCTGATATTCTTCAATGCGTTCTGATATTGACTGGTAATTGTGTTTGATACTTTCTTAGACTATTTCTGCCTCTGGCTGATGTGTATTTTCTTTCCAAACTCCACCAGAGCCTATGATTACACAGCATCCTATCTGTGGAAAACGGCAGTGCAGGGATAGGGAAGAAAACTATAGGCATCCAAAGGAGCCCAGCTAGCTCAGTCGGTAGAGCATGAGACTCTTAATCTCAGGGTCGTGGGTTCGAGCCCCACGTTGGGCGAAAACAACTAAAATTTTAGTGCTTTTTGACCAAAAAAATAGAAATTGAAAGTCTCTTTACAATATTTGCAATATTTTGATTGTTAACATGCAATATATGAATGCATGTCTGGATGATGTGTAATGGGGCAATACCACACCTTAATGTATTCACTGTAAAAGAAAAAGTATGTATCATCTTACTATAAAATAAAGTGGAGAAAACACAAATAAGACTTTTTTCCACACAGGTTTAATCGGCTATTTCCTGATATTCTTCAATGCGTTCTGATATTGACTGGTAATTGTGTTTGATACTTTCTTAGACTATTTCTACCTCTGGCTGATGTGTATTTTCTTTCCAAACTCCACCAGAGCCTATGATTACACAGCATCCTATCTGTGGAAAACGGCAGTGCAGGGATAGGGAAGAAAACTATAAGCATCCAAAGGAGCCTGGCTAGCTCAGTTGGTAGAGCATGAGACTCTTAATCTCAGGGTCGTGGGTTCGAGCCCCATGTTGGGCAAAAACAACTAATATTTTAGTGCTTTTTGACCAAAAAAATAGAAATTGAAAGTCTCTTCACAATATTTGCAATATTTTCATTGTTAACATGCAATATATGAATGCATGTCTGGATGATGTTTAATGGGGCAATACCATACCTTAATGTATTCACTGTAAAAGAAAAAGTATGTATCATCTTATTATAAAATAAAGTGGAGAAAACACAAATAAGACTTTTTTTCACACAGGTTCAGTCAGCTATTTCCTGATATTCTTCAAAGTGTTCTGATATTGACTGGTAATTGTGTTTGATACTTTCTTAGACTATTTCTGCCTCTGGCTGATGTGTATTTTCTTTCCAAACTCCACCAGAGCCTATGATTACACAGCATTCTATCTGTGGAAAACGGCAGTGCAGGGATAGGGAAGAAAACTATAGGTATTCAAAGGAGCCCGGCTAGCTGAGTCGGTAGAGCATGAGACTCTTAATCTCAGGGTCGTGGGTTCAAGCCCCACGTTGGGTGAAAACAACTAAAATTTTAGTGCTTTTTGACCAAAAAAATAGAAATTGAAAGTCTCTTTACAATATTTGCAATATTTTGATTGTTAACATGCAATATATGAATGCATGTCTGGATGATGTGTAATGGGGCAATACCACACCTTAAAGTATTCACTGTAAAAGAAAAAGTATGTATCATCTTACTATAAAATAAAGTGGAGAAAACACAAATAAGACTTTTTTCCACACAGGTTTAATCGGCTATTTCCTGATATTCTTCAATGCGTTCTGATATTGACTGGTAATTGTGTTTGATACTTTCTTAGATTATTTCTGCCTCTGGCTGATGTGTATTTTCTTTCCAAACTCCACCAGAGCCTATGATTACACAGCATCCTATCTGTGGAAAACGGCAGTGCAGGGATAGGGAGGAAAACTATAGGCATCCAAAGGAGCCCGGCTAGCTGAGTCGGTAGAGCATGAGACTCTTAATCTCAGGGTCGTGGGTTCGAGCCCCACGTTGGGCGAAAACAACTAAACTTGTAGTGCTTTTTGACCAAAAAAATACATCCTATCTGTGTAAAGCGGCAGTGCAGGGATAGGGAAGAAAACGTTGGGCGAAAACAACTAAAATTTTAGTGCTTTTTGACCAAAAAAATAGAAATTGAAAGTCTCTTTACAATATTTGCAATATTTTCATTGTTAACATGCAATATATGAATGCATGTCTGGATGATGTGTAATGGGGCAATACCACACCTTAATGTATTCACTGTAAAAGAAAAAGTATGTATCATCTTACTATAAAATAAAGTGGAGAAAACACAAATAAGACTTTTTTCCACACAGGTTTAATCGGCTATTTCCTGATATTCTTCAATGTGTTCTGATATTGACTGGTAATTGTGTTTGATACTTTCTTAGACTATTTCTGCCTCTGGCTGATGTGTATTTTCTTTCCAAACTCCACCAGAGCCTATGATTACACAGCATCCTATCTGTGGAAAGCAGCAGTGCAGGGATAGGGAAGAAAACTATAGGCATCCAAAGGAGCCCGGCTAGCTCAGTCGGTAGAGCATGAGACTCTTAATCTCAGGGTCGTGGGCTCGAGCCCCACGTTGGGTGAAAACAACTAAAATTGTAGTGCTTTTTGACCAAAAAAATACATCCTATCTGTGGAAAACGGCAGTGCAGGGATAGGGAAGAAAACTATGGGCATTCAAAGGAGCCAGGCTTGATCAGTCGGTAGCGCATGAGACTCTTAATCTCAGGGTCGTGGGTTCGAGCCCCACGTTGGGCGAAAACAACTAAAATTTTAGTGCTTTTTGACCAAAAAAATAGAAATTGAAAGTCTCTTTACAATATTTGCAATATTTTGATTGTTAACATGCAATATATGAATGCATGTCTGGATGATGTGTAAAGGGGCAATACCACACCTTAATGTATTCACTGTAAAAGAAAAAGTATGTATCATCTTACTATAAAATAAAGTGGAATAAACACAAATAAGACTTTTTTCCACACAGGTTTAATCGGCTATTTCCTGATATTCTTCAATGCGTTCTGATATTGACTGGTAATTGTGTTTGATACTTTCTTAGACTATTTCTGCCTCTGGCTGATGTGTATTTTCTTTCCAAACTCCACCAGAGCCTATGATTACACAGCATCCTATCTGTGGAAAGCGGCAGTGCAGGGATAGGGAAGAAAACTATAGGCATCCAAAGGAGCCCGGCTAGCTCAGTCGGTAGACCATGAGACTCTTAATCTCAGGGTCGTGGGTTCGAGCCCCACGTTGGTCGAAAACAACTAAAATTGTAGAGCTTTTTGACCAAAAAAATACATCCTATCTGTGGAAAACGGCAGTGCAGGGATAGGGAAGAAAACTATAGGCATCCAAAGGAGCCCGGCTAGCTCAGTCGGTAGAGCATGAGACTCTTAATCTCAGGGTCGTGGGTTCGAGCCCCACGTTGGGCGAAAACAACTAAAATTGTAGTGCTTTTTGACCAAAAAAATACATCCTATCTGTGGAAACCGGCAGTGCAGGGATAGGGAAGAAAACTATAGGCATCCAAAGGAACCCGGCTAGCTCAGTCGGTAGAGCATGAGACTCTTAATCTCAGGGTCGTGGGCTCGAGCCCCACGTTGGGCGAAAACAACTAAAATTTTAGTGCTTTTTGACCAAGAAAATAGAAATTGAAAGTCTCTTTACAATATTTGCAATATTTTCATTGTTAACATGCAATATATGAATGCATGTCTGGATGATGTGTAATGGGGCAATACCACACCTTAATGTATTCACTGTAAAAGAAAAAGTATGTATCATCTTACTATAAAATAAAGTGGAGAAAACACAAATAAGACTTTTTTCCACACAGGTTTAATCGGCTATTTCCTGATATTCTTCAATGCGTTCTGATATTGACTGGTAATTGTGTTTGATACTTTCTTAGACTATTTCTGCCTCTGGCTGATGTGTATTTTCTTTCCAAACTCCACCAGAGCCTATGATTACACAGCATCCTATCTGTGGAAAGCGGCAGTGCAGGGATAGGGAAGAAAACTATAGACATCCAAAGGAGCCCAGCTAGCTCAGTCGGTAGAGCATGAGACTCTTAATCTCACGGTCGTGGGTTCGAGCCCCACGTTGGGCGAAAACAACTAAAATTTTAGTGCTTTTTGAACAAAAAAATAGAAATTGAAAGTCTCTTTACAATATTTGCAATATTTTGATTGTTAACATGCAATATATGAATGCATGTCTGGATGATGTGTAATGGGGCAATACCACACCTTAATGTATTCACTGTAAAAGAAAAAGTATGTATCATCTTACTATAAAATAAAGTGGAGAAAACACAAATAAGACTTTTTTCCACACAGGTTTAATCGGCTATTTCCTGATATTCTTCAATGCGTTCTGATATTGACTGGTAATTGTGTTTGATACTTTCTTAGATTATTTCTGCCTCTGGCTGATGTGTATTTTCTTTCCAAACTCCACCAGAGCCTATAATTACACAGCATCCTATCTGTGGAAAACGGCAGTGCAGGGATAGGGAAGAAAACTATAGACATCCAAAGGAGCCCGGCTAGCTGAGTCGGTAGAGCATGAGACTCTTAATCTCAGGGTCATGGGTTCGAGCCCCACGTTGGGCGAAAACAACTAAACTTGTAGTGCTTTTTGACCAAAAAAATACATCCTATCTGTGGAAAACGGCAGTGCAGGGATAGGGAAGAAAACTATAGGCATCCAAAGGAGCCCGGCTAGCTCAGTCGGTAGAGCATGAGACTCTTAATCTCAGGGTCGTGGGTGCGAGCCCCATGTTGGGCAAAAACAACTAAAATTTTAATGCTTTTTGACCAAAAAAATAGAAATTGAAAGTCTCTTTACAATATTTGCAATATTTTGATTGTTAACATGCAATATATGAATGCATGTCTGGATGATGTGTAATGGGGCAATACCACACCTTAATGTATTCACTGTAAAAGAAAAAGTATGTATCATCTTACTATAAAATAAAGTGGAGAAAACACAAATAAGACTTTTTTCCACACAGGTTTAATCGGCTATTTCCTGATATTCTTCAATGCGTTCTGATATTGACTGGTAATTGTGTTTGATACTTTCTTAGACTATTTCTGCCTCTGGCTGATGTGTATTTTCTTTCCAAACTCCACCAGAGCCTATGATTACACAGCATCCTATCTGTGGAAAACGGCAGTGCAGGGATAGGGAAGAAAACTATAGGCATCCAAAGGAACCCGGCTAGCTCAGTTGGTAGAGCATGAGACTCTTAATCTAAGGGTCGTGGGTGCGAGCCCCACGTTGGGCGAAAACAACTAAAATTTTAATGCTTTTTGACCAAAAAAATAGAAATTGAAAGTCTCTTTACAATATTTGCAATATGTTGATTGTTAACATGCAATATATGAATGCATGTCTGGATGATGTGTAATGGGGCAATACCACACCTTAATGTATTCACTGTAAAAGAAAAAGTATGTATCATCTTACTATAAAATAAAGTGGAGAAAACACAAATAAGACTTTTTTCCACACAGGTTTAATCGGCTATTTCCTGATATTCTTCAATGCGTTCTGATATTGACTGGTAATTGTGTTTGATACTTTCTTAGACTATTTCTGCCTCTGGCTGATGTGTATTTTCTTTCCAAACTCCACCAGAGCCTATGATTACACAGCATCCTATCTGTGGAAAGCGGCAGTGCAGGGATAGGGAAGAAAACTATAGGCATCCAAAGGAGCCCGGCTAGCTCAGTCGGTAGAGCATGAGACTCTTAATCTCAGGGTCGTGGGTTCGAGCCCCACGTTGGGCGAAAACAACTAAAATTGTAGTGCTTTTTGACCAAAAAAATAGAAATTGAAAGTCTCTTTACAATATTTGCAATATTTTCATTGTTAACATGCAATATATGAATGCATGTCTGGATGATGTGTAATGGGGCAATACCACACCTTAATGTATTCACTGTAAAAGAAAAAGTATGTATCATCTTACTATAAAATAAAGTGGAGAAAACACAAATAAGACTTTTTTCCACACAGGTTTAATCGGCTATTTCCTGATATTCTTCAATGCGTTCTGATATTGACTGGTAATTGTGTTTGATACTTTCTTAGACTATTTTTGCCTCTGGCTGATGTGTATTTTCTTTCCAAACTCCACCAGAGCCTATGATTACACAGCATCCTATCTGTGGAAAACGGCAGTGCAGGAATAGGGAATAAAACTATAGGCATCCAAAGGAGCCTGGCTAGCTCAGTCGGTAGAGCATGAGACTCTTAATTTCAGGGTCGTGGGTTCGAGCCCCACGTTGGGCGAAAACAACTAAAATTGTAGTACTTTTTGACCAAAAAAATACATCCTATCTGTGGAAAACGGCAGTGCAGGGATAGGGAAGAAAACTATAGGCATCCAAAAGAGCCCGGCTAGCTCAGTCGGTAGAGCATGAGACTCTTAATCTCAGGGTCGTGAGTTCGAGCCCCACGTTGGGCGAAAACAACTAAAATTGTAGTGCTTTTTGACCAAAAAAATACATCCTATCTGTGGAAACCGGCAGTGCAGGGATAGGGAAGAAAACTATGGGCATCCAAAGGAGCCCGGGTTGCTCAGTCGGTAGCGCATGAGACTCTTAATCTCAGGGTCGTGGGTTCGAGCCCCACGTTGGGCGAAAACAACTAAAATTTTAGTGCTTTTTGACCAAAAAAATAGAAATTGAAAGTCTCTTTACAATATTTGCAATATTTTGATTGTTAACATGCAATATATGAATGCATGTCTGGATGATGTGTAATGGGGCAATACCACACCTTAATGTATTCACTGTAAAAGAAAAAGTATGTATCATATTACTATAAAATAAAGTGGAGAAAACACAAATAAGACTTTTTTCCACACAGGTTTAATCGGCTATTTCCTGATATTCTTCAATGCGTTCTGATATTGACTGGTAATTGTGTTTGATACTTTCTTAGACTATTTCTGCCTCTGGCTGATGTGTATTTTCTTTCCAAACTCCACCAGAGCCTATGATTACACAGCATCCTATCTGTGGAAAACGGCAGTGCAGGGATAGGGAAGAAAACTATAAGCATCCAAAGGAGCCCGGCTAGCTCAGTCGGTAGAGCATGAGACTCTTAATCTCAGGGTTGTGGGTTCGAGCCCCATGTTGGGCGAAAACCACTAAAATTGTAGTGCTTTTTGACCAAAAAAATACATCCTATCTGTGGAAACCGGCAGTGCAGGGATAGGGAAGAAAACTATGGGCATCCAAAGGAGCCTGGCTTGCTCAGTCGGTAGCGCATGAGACTCTTAATCTCAGGGTCGTGGGTTCGAGCCCCACGTTGGGCGAAAACAACTAAAATTCTAGTGCTTTTTGACCAAAAAAATAGAAATTGAAAGTCTCTTTACAATATTTGCAATATTTTGATTGTTAACATGCAATATATGAATGCATGTCTGGATGATGTGCAATGGGGCAATACCACACCTTAATGTATTCACTGTAAAAGAAAAAGTATGTATCATCTTACTATAAAATAAAGTGGAGAAAACACAAATAAGACTTTTTTCCACACAGGTTTAATCGGCTATTTCCTGATATTCTTCAATGTGTTCTGATATTGACTGGTAATTGTGTTTGATACTTTCTTAGACTATTTCTGCCTCTGGCTGATGTGTATTTTCTTTCCAAACTCCACCAGAGCCTATGATTACACAGCATCCTATCTGTGGAAAACGGCAGTGCAGGGATAGGGAAGAAAACTATAGGCATCCAAAGGAGCCCGGCTAGCTCAGTTGGTAGAGCATGAGACTCTTAATCTCAGGGTCGTGGGTTCGAGCCCCACGTTGTGCGAAAACAACTAAAATTTTAGTGCTTTTTGACCAAAAAAATAGAAATTGAAAGTCTCTTTACAATATTTGCAATATTTTGATTGTTAACATGCAATATATGAATGCATGTCTGGATGATGTGTAATGGGGCAATACCACACCTTAATGTATTCACTGTAAAAGAAAAAGTATGTATCATCTTACTATAAAATAATGTGGAGAAAACACAAATAAGACTTTTTTCCACACAGGTTTAATCGGCTATTTCCTGATACTCTTCAATGCGTTCTGATATTGACTGGTAATTGTGTTTGATACTTTCTTAGACTATTTCTGCCTCTGGCTGATGTGTATTTTCTTTCCAAACTCCACCAGAGCCTATGATTACACAGCATCCTATCTGTGGAAAGCGGCTGTGCAGGGATAGGGAAGAAAACTATAGGCATCCAAAAGAGCCCGGCTAGCTCAGTCGGTAGAGCATGAGACTCTTAATCTCAGGGTCGTGGGTTCGAGCCCCACGTTGGGCGAAAACAACTAAAATTGTAGTGCTTTTTGACCAAAAAAATACATCCTATCTGTGGAAAACGGCAGTGCAGGGATAGGGAAGAAAACTATGGGCATCCAAAGGAGCCCGGCTTGCTCAGTCGGTAGCGCATGAGACTCTTAATCTCAGGGTCGTGGGTTCGAGCCCCACGTTGGGCGAAAACAACTAAAATTTTAGTGCTTTTTGACCAAAAAAATAGAAATTGAAAGTCTCTTTACAATATTTGCAATATTTTCATTGTTAACATGCAATATATGAATGCATGTCTGGATGATGTGTAATGGGGCAATACCACACCTTAATGTATTCACTGTAAAAGAAAAAGTATGTATCATCTTACTATAAAATAAAGTGGAGAAAACACAAATAAGACTTTTTTCTACACAGGTTTAATCGGCTATTTCCTGATATTCTTCAATGCGTTCTGATATTGACTGGTAATTGTGTTTGATACTTTCTTAGACTATTTCTGCCTCTGGCTGATGTGTATTTTCTTTCCAAACTCCACCAGAGCCTATGATTACACAGCATCCTATCTGTGGAAAGCGGCTGTGCAGGGATAGGGAAGAAAACTATAGGCATCCAAAGGAGCCCGGCTAGCTCAGTCGGTAGAGCATGAGACTCTTAATCTCAGGGTCGTGGGTTCGAGCCCCATGTTGGGCGAAAACAACTAAAATTGTAGTGCTTTTTGACCAAAAAAATATATCCTATCTGTCGAAAACGGCAGTGCAGGGATAGGGAAGAAACCTATAGGCATCCAAAGGAGCCCGGCTTGCTCAGTCGGTAGAGCATGAGACTCTTGATCTCAGGGTCGTGGGTTTGAGCCCCACGTTGGGCGAAAACATCTAAAATTTTAGTGCTTTTTGACCAAAAAAATAGAAATTGAAAGTCTCTTTACAATATTTGCAATATTTTGATTGTTAACATGCAATATATGAATGCATGTCTGGATGATGTGTAATGGGGCAATACCACACCTTAATGTATTCACTGTAAAAGAAAAAGTATGTATCATCTTACTATAAAATAAAGTGGAGAAAACACAAATAAGACTTTTTTCCACACAGGTTTAATCGGCTATTTCCTGATATTCTTCAATGCGTTCTGATATTGACTGGTAATTGTGTTTGATACTTTCTTAGACTATTTCTGCCTCTGGCTGATGTGTATTTTCTTTCCAAACTCCACCAGAGCCTATGATTACACAGCATCCTATCTGTGGAAAACGGCAGTGCAGGGATAGGGAAGAAAACTATAGGTATCCAAAGGAGCCCGGCTAGCTCAGTCGGTAGAGCATGAGACTCTTAATCTCAGGGTCGTGGGTTCGAGCCTCACGTTGGGCGAACACAACTAAAATTTTAGTGCTTTTTGACCAAAAAAATAGAAATTGAAAGTCTCTTTACAATATTTGCAATATTTTGATTGTTAACATGCAATATATGAATGCATGTCTGGATGATGTGTAATGGGGCAATACCACACCTTAATGTATTCACTGTAAAAGAAAAAGTATGTATCATCTTACTATAAAATAAAGTGGAGAAAACACAAATAAGACTTTTTTCCACACAGGTTTAATCGGCTATTTCCTGATATTCTTCAATGCGTTCTGATATTGACTGGTAATTGTGTTTGATACTTTCTTAGACTATTTCTGCCTCTGGCTGATGTGTATTTTCTTTCCAAACTCCACCAGAGCCTATGATTACACAGCATCCTATCTGTGGAAAGCGGCAGTGCAGGGATAGGGAAGAAAACTATAGGCATCAAAAGGAGCCCGGCTAGCTCAGTCGGTAGAGCATGAGGCTCTTAATCTCAGGGTCGTGGGTTCGAGCCCCACGTTGGGCGAAAACAACTAAAATTGTAGTGCTTTTTGACCAAAAAAATAGAAATTGAAAGTCTCTTTACAATATTTGCAATATTTTCATTGTTAACATGCAATATATGAATGAATGTCTGGATGATGTGTAATGGGGCAATACCACACCTTAATGTATTCACTGTAAAAGAAAAAGTATGTATCATCTTACTATAAAATAAAGTGGAGAAAACACAAATAAGACTTTTTTCCACACAGGTTTAATCGGCTATTTCCTGATATTCTTCAATGCGTTCTGATATTGACTGGTAATTGTGTTTGATACTTTCTTAGACTATTTTTGCCTCTGGCTGATGTGTATTTTCTTTCCAAACTCCACCAGAGCCTATGATTACACAGCATCCTATCTGTGGAAAACGGCAGTGCAGGAATAGGGAATAAAACTATAGGCATCCAAAGGAGCATGGCTAGCTCAGTCGGTAGAGCATGAGACTCTTAATTTCAGGGTCGTGGGTTCGAGCCCCACGTTGGGCGAAAACAACTAAAATTGTAGTACTTTTTGACCAAAAAAATACATCCTATCTGTGGAAAACGGCAGTGCAGGGATAGGGAAGAAAACTATAGGCATCCAAAAGAGCCCGGCTAGCTCAGTCGGTAGAGCATGAGACTCTTAATCTCAGGGTCGTGAGTTCGAGCCCCACGTTGGGCGAAAACAACTAAAATTGTAGTGCTTTTTGACCAAAAAAATACATCCTATCTGTGGAAACCGGCAGTGCAGGGATAGGGAAGAAAACTATGGGCATCCAAAGGAGCCCGGGTTGTTCAGTCGGTAGCGCATGAGACTCTTAATCTCAGGGTCGTGGGTTCGAGCCCCACGTTGGGCGAAAACAACTAAAATTTTAGTGCTTTTTGACCAAAAAAATAGAAATTGAAAGTCTCTTTACAATATTTGCAATATTTTGATTGTTAACATGCAATATATGAATGCATGTCTGGATGATGTGTAATGGGGCAATACCACACCTTAATGTATTCACTGTAAAAGAAAAAGTATGTATCATATTACTATAAAATAAAGTGGAGAAAACACAAATAAGACTTTTTTCCACACAGGTTTAATCGGCTATTTCCTGATATTCTTCAATGCTTTCTGATATTGACTGGTAATTGTGTTTGATACTTTCTTAGACTATTTCTGCCTCTGGCTGATGTGTATTTTCTTTCCAAACTCCACCAGAGCCTATGATTACACAGCATCCTATCTGTGGAAAACGGCAGTGCAGGGATAGGGAAGAAAACTATAGGCATCCAAAGGATCCCGGCTAGCTCAGTCGGTAGAGCATGAGACTCTTAATCTCAGGGTTGTGGGTTCGAGCCCCATGTTGGGCGAAAACCACTAAAATTGTAGTGCTTTTTGACCAAAAAAATACATCCTATCTGTGGAAACCGGCAGTGCAGGGATAGGGAAGAAAACTATGGGCATCCAAAGGAGCCTGGCTTGCTCAGTCGGTAGCGCATGAGACTCTTAATCTCAGGGTCGTGAGTTCGAGCCCCACGTTGGGCGAAAACAACTAAAATTGTAGTGCTTTTTGACCAAAAAAATACATCCTATCTGTGGAAACCGGCAGTGCAGGGATAGGGAAGAAAACTATGGGCATCCAAAGGTGCCCGGGTTGCTCAGTCGGTAGCGCATGAGACTCTTAATCTCAGGGTCGTGGGTTCGAGCCCCACGTTGGGCGAAAACAACTAAAATTTTAGTGCTTTTTGACCAAAAAAATAGAAATTGAAAGTCTCTTTACAATATTTGCAATATTTTGATTGTTAACATGCAATATATGAATGCATGTCTGGATGATGTGTAATGGGGCAATACCACACCTTAATGTATTCACTGTAAAAGAAAAAGTATGTATCATCTTACTATAAAATAAAGTGGAGAAAACACAAATAAGACTTTTTTCCACACAGGTTTAATCGGCTATTTCCTGATATTCTTCAATGCGTTCTGATATTGACTGGTAATTGTGTTTGATACTTTCTTAGACTATTTCTGCCTCTGGCTGATGTGTATTTTCTTTCCAAACTCCACCAGAGCCTATGATTACACAGCATCCTATCTGTGGAAAACGGCAGTGCAGGGATAGGGAAGAAAACTATAGGTATCCAAAGGAGCCCGGCTAGCTCAGTCGGTAGAGCATGAGACTCTTAATCTCAGGGTCGTGGGTTCGAGCCTCACGTTGGGCGAACACAACTAAAATTTTAGTGCTTTTTGACCAAAAAAATAGAAATTGAAAGTCTCTTTACAATATTTGCAATATTTTGATTGTTAACATGCAATATATGAATGCATGTCTGGATGATGTGTAATGGGGCAATACCACACCTTAATGTATTCACTGTAAAAGAAAAAGTATGTATCATCTTACTATAAAATAAAGTGGAGAAAACACAAATAAGACTTTTTTCCACACAGGTTTAATCGGCTATTTCCTGATATTCTTCAATGCGTTCTGATATTGACTGGTAATTGTGTTTGATACTTTCTTAGACTATTTCTGCCTCTGGCTGATGTGTATTTTCTTTCCAAACTCCACCAGAGCCTATGATTACACAGCATCCTATCTGTGGAAAGCGGCAGTGCAGGGATAGGGAAGAAAACTATAGGCATCAAAAGGAGCCCGGCTAGCTCAGTCGGTAGAGCATGAGGCTCTTAATCTCAGGGTCGTGGGTTCGAGCCCCACGTTGGGCGAAAACAACTAAAATTGTAGTGCTTTTTGACCAAAAAAATAGAAATTGAAAGTCTCTTTACAATATTTGCAATATTTTCATTGTTAACATGCAATATATGAATGAATGTCTGGATGATGTGTAATGGGGCAATACCACACCTTAATGTATTCACTGTAAAAGAAAAAGTATGTATCATCTTACTATAAAATAAAGTGGAGAAAACACAAATAAGACTTTTTTCCACACAGGTTTAATTGGCTATTTCCTGATATTCTTCAATGCGTTCTGATATTGACTGGTAATTGTGTTTGATACTTTCTTAGACTATTTTTGCCTCTGGCTGATGTGTATTTTCTTTCCAAACTCCACCAGAGCCTATGATTACACAGCATCCTATCTGTGGAAAATGGCAGTGCAGGAATAGGGAAGAAAACTATAGGCATCCAAAGGAGCCCGGCTATCTCAGTCGGTAGAGCATGAGACTCTTAATCTCAGGGTCGTGGGTTCGAGCCCCACGTTGGGCGAAAACAACTAAAATTGTAGTACTTTTTGACCAAAAAAATACATCCTATCTGTGGAAAACGGCAGTGCAGGGATAGGGAAGAAAACTATAGGCATCCAAAGGAGCCCGGCTAGCTCAGTCAGTAGAGCATGAGACTCTTAATCTCAGGGTCGTGGGTTCGAGCCCCACGTTGGGCGAAAACAACTAAAATTGTAGTGCATTTTGACCAAAAAAATACATTCTATCTGTGGAAACCGGCAGTGCAGGGATAGGGAAGAAAACTATGGGCATCCAAAGGAGCCCGGCTTGCTCAGTCGGTAGCGCATTAGACTCTTAATCTCAGGGTCGTGGGTTCGAGCCCCACGTTGGGGGAAAACAACTAAAATTTTAGTGCTTTTTGACCAAAAAAATAGAAATTGAAAGTCTCTTTACAATATTTGCAATATTTTGATTGTTAACATGCAATATATGAATGCATGTCTGGATGATGTGTAATGGGGCAATACCACACCTTAATGTATTCACTGTAAAAGAAAAAGTATGTATCATCTTACTATAAAATAAAGTGGAGAAAACACAAATAAGACTTTTTTCCACACAGGTTTAATCGGCTATTTCCTGATATTCTTCAATGCGTTCTGATATTGACTGGTAATTGTGTTTGATACTTTCTTAGACTATTTCTGCCTCTGGCTGATGTGTATTTTCTTTCCAAACTCCACCAGAGCCTATGATTACACAGCATCCTATCTGTGGAAAACGGCAGTGCAGGGATAGGGAAGAAAACTATAGGCATCCAAAGGAGCCCGGCTAGCTCAGTCGGTAGAGCATGAGACTCTTAATCTCAGGGTCGTGGGTGCGAGCCCCACGTTGGGCGAAAATAACTAAAATTTTAATGCTTTTTGACCAAAAAAATAGAAATTGAAAGTCTCTTTACAATATTTGCAATATGTTGATTGTTAACCTGCAATATATGAATGCATGTCTGGATGATGTGTAATGGGGCAATACCACACCTTAATGTATTCACTGTAAAAGAAAAAGTATGTATCATCTTACTATAAAATAAAGTGGAGAAAACACAAATAAGACTTTTTTCCACACAGGTTTAATCGGCTATTTCCTGATATTCTTCAATGCGTTCTGATATTGACTGGTAATTGTGTTTGATACTTTCTTAGACTATTTCTGCCTCTGGCTGATGTGTATTTTCTTTCCAAACTCCACCAGAGCCTATGATTACACAGCATCCTATCTGTGGAAAACGGCAGTGCAGGGATAGGGAAGAAAACTATAGGTATCCAAAGGAGCCCGGCTAGCTCAGTCGGTAGAGCATGAGACTCTTAATCTCAGGGTCGTGGGTTCGAGCCTCACGTTGGGCGAACACAACTAAAGTTTTAGTGCTTTTTGACCAAAAAAATAGAAATTGAAGTCTCTTTACAATATTTGCAATATTTTGATTGTTAACATGCAATATATGAATGCATGTCTGGATGATGTGTAATGGGGCAATACCACACCTTAATGTATTCACTGTAAAAGAAAAAGTATGTATCATCTTACTATAAAATAAAGTGGAGAAAACACAAATAAGACTTTTTTCCACACAGGTTTAATCGGCTATTTCCTGATATTCTTCAATGCGTTCTGATATTGACTGGTAATTGTGTTTGATACTTTCTTAGACTATTTCTGCCTCTGGCTGATGTGTATTTTCTTTCCAAACTCCACCAGAGCCTGTGATTACACAGCATCCTATCTGTGGAAAGCGGCAGTGCAGGGATAGGGAAGAAAACTATAGGAATCAAAAGGAGCCCGGCTAGCTCAGTCGGTAGAGCATGAGACTCTTAATCTCAGGGTCGTGGGTTTGAGCCCCACGTTGGGTGAAAACAACTAAAATTGTAGTGCTTTTTGACCAAAAAAATAGAAATTGAAAGTCTCTTTACAATATTTGCAATATTTTCATTGTTAACATGCAATATATGAATGAATGTCTGGATGATGTGTAATGGGGCAATACCACACCTTAATGTATTCACTGTAAAAGAAAAAGTATGTATCATCTTACTATAAAATAATGTGGAGAAAACACAAATAAGACTTTTTTCCACACAGGTTTAATCGGCTATTTCCTGATACTCTTCAATGCGTTCTGATATTGACTGGTAATTGTGTTTGATACTTTCTTAGACTATTTCTGCCTCTGGCTGATGTGTATTTTCTTTCCAAACTCCACCAGAGCCTATGATTACACAGCATCCTATCTGTGGAAAGCGGCTGTGCAGGGATAGGGAAGAAAACTATAGGCATCCAAAAGAGCCCGGCTAGCTCAGTCGGTAGAGCATGAGACTCTTAATCTCAGGGTCGTGGGTTCGAGCCCCACGTTGGGCGAAAACAACTAAAATTGTAGTGCTTTTTGACCAAAAAAATACATCCTATCTGTGGAAAACGGCAGTGCAGGGATAGGGAAGAAAACTATGGGCATCCAAAGGAGCCCGGCTTGCTCAGTCGGTAGCGCATGAGACTCTTAATCTCAGGGTCGTGGGTTCGAGCCCCACGTTGGGCGAAAACAACTAAAATTTTAGTGCTTTTTGACCAAAAAAATAGAAATTGAAAGTCTCTTTACAATATTTGCAATATTTTCATTGTTAACATGCAATATATGAATGCATGTCTGGATGATGTGTAATGGGGCAATACCACACCTTAATGTATTCACTGTAAAAGAAAAAGTATGTATCATCTTACTATAAAATAAAGTGGAGAAAACACAAATAAGACTTTTTTCTACACAGGTTTAATCGGCTATTTCCTGATATTCTTCAATGCGTTCTGATATTGACTGGTAATTGTGTTTGATACTTTCTTAGACTATTTCTGCCTCTGGCTGATGTGTATTTTCTTTCCAAACTCCACCAGAGCCTATGATTACACAGCATCCTATCTGTGGAAAGCGGCTGTGCAGGGATAGGGAAGAAAACTATAGGCATCCAAAGGAGCCCGGCTAGCTCAGTCGGTAGAGCATGAGACTCTTAATCTCAGGGTCGTGGGTTCGAGCCCCATGTTGGGCGAAAACAACTAAAATTGTAGTGCTTTTTGACCAAAAAAATATATCCTATCTGTCGAAAACGGCAGTGCAGGGATAGGGAAGAAACCTATAGGCATCCAAAGGAGCCCGGCTTGCTCAGTCGGTAGAGCATGAGACTCTTGATCTCAGGGTCGTGGGTTTGAGCCCCACGTTGGGCGAAAACATCTAAAATTTTAGTGCTTTTTGACCAAAAAAATAGAAATTGAAAGTCTCTTTACAATATTTGCAATATTTTGATTGTTAACATGCAATATATGAATGCATGTCTGGATGATGTGTAATGGGGCAATACCACACCTTAATGTATTCACTGTAAAAGAAAAAGTATGTATCATCTTACTATAAAATAAAGTGGAGAAAACACAAATAAGACTTTTTTCCACACAGGTTTAATCGGCTATTTCCTGATATTCTTCAATGCGTTCTGATATTGACTGGTAATTGTGTTTGATACTTTCTTAGACTATTTCTGCCTCTGGCTGATGTGTATTTTCTTTCCAAACTCCACCAGAGCCTATGATTACACAGCATCCTATCTGTGGAAAACGGCAGTGCAGGGATAGGGAAGAAAACTATAGGTATCCAAAGGAGCCCGGCTAGCTCAGTCGGTAGAGCATGAGACTCTTAATCTCAGGGTCGTGGGTTCGAGCCTCACTTTGGGCGAACACAACTAAAATTTTAGTGCTTTTTGACCAAAAAAATAGAAATTGAAAGTCTCTTTACAATATTTGCAATATTTTGATTGTTAACATGCAATATATGAATGCATGTCTGGATGATGTGTAATGGGGCAATACCACACCTTAATGTATTCACTGTAAAAGAAAAAGTATGTATCATCTTACTATAAAATAAAGTGGAGAAAACACAAATAAGACTTTTTTCCACACAGGTTTAATCGGCTATTTCCTGATATTCTTCAATGCGTTCTGATATTGACTGGTAATTGTGTTTGATACTTTCTTAGACTATTTCTGCCTCTGGCTGATGTGTATTTTCTTTCCAAACTCCACCAGAGCCTATGATTACACAGCATCCTATCTGTGGAAAGCGGCAGTGCAGGGATAGGGAAGAAAACTATAGGCATCAAAAGGAGCCCGGCTAGCTCAGTCGGTAGAGCATGAGGCTCTTAATCTCAGGGTCGTGGGTTCGAGCCCCACGTTGGGCGAAAACAACTAAAATTGTAGTGCTTTTTGACCAAAAAAATAGAAATTGAAAGTCTCTTTACAATATTTGCAATATTTTCATTGTTAACATGCAATATATGAATGAATGTCTGGATGATGTGTAATGGGGCAATACCACACCTTAATGTATTCACTGTAAAAGAAAAAGTATGTATCATCTTACTATAAAATAAAGTGGAGAAAACACAAATAAGACTTTTTTCCACACAGGTTTAATCGGCTATTTCCTGATATTCTTCAATGCGTTCTGATATTGACTGGTAATTGTGTTTGATACTTTCTTAGACTATTTTTGCCTCTGGCTGATGTGTATTTTCTTTCCAAACTCCACCAGAGCCTATGATTACACAGCATCCTATCTGTGGAAAACGGCAGTGCAGGAATAGGGAATAAAACTATAGGCATCCAAAGGAGCCTGGCTAGCTCAGTCGGTAGAGCATGAGACTCTTAATTTCAGGGTCGTGGGTTCGAGCCCCACGTTGGGCGAAAACAACTAAAATTGTAGTACTTTTTGACCAAAAAAATACATCCTATCTGTGGAAAACGGCAGTGCAGGGATAGGGAAGAAAACTATAGGCATCCAAAAGAGCCCGGCTAGCTCAGTCGGTAGAGCATGAGACTCTTAATCTCAGGGTCGTGAGTTCGAGCCCCACGTTGGGCGAAAACAACTAAAATTGTAGTGCTTTTTGACCAAAAAAATACATCCTATCTGTGGAAACCGGCAGTGCAGGGATAGGGAAGAAAACTATGGGCATCCAAAGGAGCCCGGGTTGCTCAGTCGGTAGCGCATGAGACTCTTAATCTCAGGGTCGTGGGTTCGAGCCCCACGTTGGGCGAAAACAACTAAAATTTTAGTGCTTTTTGACCAAAAAAATAGAAATTGAAAGTCTCTTTACAATATTTGCAATATTTTGATTGTTAACATGCAATATATGAATGCATGTCTGGATGATGTGTAATGGGGCAATACCACACCTTAATGTATTCACTGTAAAAGAAAAAGTATGTATCATATTACTATAAAATAAAGTGGAGAAAACACAAATAAGACTTTTTTCCACACAGGTTTAATCGGCTATTTCCTGATATTCTTCAATGCTTTCTGATATTGACTGGTAATTGTGTTTGATACTTTCTTAGACTATTTCTGCCTCTGGCTGATGTGTATTTTCTTTCCAAACTCCACCAGAGCCTATGATTACACAGCATCCTATCTGTGGAAAACGGCAGTGCAGGGATAGGGAAGAAAACTATAGGCATCCAAAGGAGCCCGGCTAGCTCAGTCGGTAGAGCATGAGACTCTTAATCTCAGGGTTGTGGGTTCGAGCCCCATGTTGGGCGAAAACCACTAAAATTGTAGTGCTTTTTGACCAAAAAAATACATCCTATCTGTGGAAACCGGCAGTGCAGGGATAGGGAAGAAAACTATGGGCATCCAAAGGAGCCTGGCTTGCTCAGTCGGTAGCGCATGAGACTCTTAATCTCAGGGTCGTGAGTTCGAGCCCCACGTTGGGCGAAAACAACTAAAATTGTAGTGCTTTTTGACCAAAAAAATACATCCTATCTGTGGAAACCGGCAGTGCAGGGATAGGGAAGAAAACTATGGGCATCCAAAGGAGCCCGGGTTGCTCAGTCGGTAGCGCATGAGACTCTTAATCTCAGGGTCGTGGGTTCGAGCCCCACGTTGGGCGAAAACAACTAAAATTTTAGTGCTTTTTGACCAAAAAAATAGAAATTGAAAGTCTCTTTACAATATTTGCAATATTTTGATTGTTAACATGCAATATATGAATGCATGTCTGGATGATGTGTAATGGGGCAATACCACACCTTAATGTATTCACTGTAAAAGAAAAAGTATGTATCATCTTACTATAAAATAAAGTGGAGAAAACACAAATAAGACTTTTTTCCACACAGGTTTAATCGGCTATTTCCTGATATTCTTCAATGCGTTCTGATATTGACTGGTAATTGTGTTTGATACTTTCTTAGACTATTTCTGCCTCTGGCTGATGTGTATTTTCTTTCCAAACTCCACCAGAGCCTATGATTACACAGCATCCTATCTGTGGAAAACGGCAGTGCAGGGATAGGGAAGAAAACTATAGGTATCCAAAGGAGCCCGGCTAGCTCAGTCGGTAGAGCATGAGACTCTTAATCTCAGGGTCGTGGGTTCGAGCCTCACGTTGGGCGAACACAACTAAAATTTTAGTGCTTTTTGACCAAAAAAATAGAAATTGAAAGTCTCTTTACAATATTTGCAATATTTTGATTGTTAACATGCAATATATGAATGCATGTCTGGATGATGTGTAATGGGGCAATACCACACCTTAATGTATTCACTGTAAAAGAAAAAGTATGTATCATCTTACTATAAAATAAAGTGGAGAAAACACAAATAAGACTTTTTTCCACACAGGTTTAATTGGCTATTTCCTGATATTCTTCAATGCGTTCTGATATTGACTGGTAATTGTGTTTGATACTTTCTTAGACTATTTTTGCCTCTGGCTGATGTGTATTTTCTTTCCAAACTCCACCAGAGCCTATGATTACACAGCATCCTATCTGTGGAAAATGGCAGTGCAGGAATAGGGAAGAAAATTATAGGCATCCAAAGGAGCCCGGCTATCTCAGTCGGTAGAGCATGAGACTCTTAATCTCAGGGTCGTGGGTTCGAGCCCCACGTTGGGCGAAAACAACTAAAATTGTAGTACTTTTTGACCAAAAAAATACATCCTATCTGTGGAAAACGGCAGTGCAGGGATAGGGAAGAAAACTATAGGCATCCAAAGGAGCCCGGCTAGCTCAGTCGGTAGAGCATGAGACTCTTAATCTCAGGGTCGTGGGTTCGAGCCCCACGTTGGGCGAAAACAACTAAAATTGTAGTGCATTTTGACCAAAAAAATACATTCTATCTGTGGAAACCGGCAGTGCAGGGATAGGGAAGAAAACTATGGGCATCCAAAGGAGCCCGGCTTGCTCAGTCGGTAGCGCATGAGACTCTTAATCTCAGGGTCGTGGGTTCGAGCCCCACGTTGGGGGAAAACAACTAAAATTTTAGTGCTTTTTGACCAAAAAAATAGAAATTGAAAGTCTCTTTACAATATTTGCAATATTTTGATTGTTAACATGCAATATATGAATGCATGTCTGGATGATGTGTAATGGGGCAATACCACACCTTAATGTATTCACTGTAAAAGAAAAAGTATGTATCATCTTACTATAAAATAAAGTGGAGAAAACACAAATAAGACTTTTTTCCACACAGGTTTAATCGGCTATTTCCTGATATTCTTCAATGCGTTCTGATATTGACTGGTAATTGTGTTTGATACTTTCTTAGACTATTTCTGCCTCTGGCTGATGTGTATTTTCTTTCCAAACTCCACCAGAGCCTATGATTACACAGCATCCTATCTGTGGAAAACGGCAGTGCAGGGATAGGGAAGAAAACTATAGGCATCCAAAGGAGCCCGGCTAGCTCAGTCGGTAGAGCATGAGACTCTTAATCTCAGGGTCGTGGGTGCGATCCCCACGTTGGGCGAAAATAACTAAAATTTTAATGCTTTTTGACCAAAAAAATAGAAATTGAAAGTCTCTTTACAATATTTGCAATATGTTGATTGTTAACCTGCAATATATGAATGCATGTCTGGATGATGTGTAATGGGGCAATACCACACCTTAATGTATTCACTGTAAAAGAAAAAGTATGTATCATCTTACTATAAAATAAAGTGGAGAAAACACAAATAAGACTTTTTTCCACACAGGTTTAATCGGCTATTTCCTGATATTCTTCAATGCGTTCTGATATTGACTGGTAATTGTGTTTGATACTTTCTTAGACTATTTCTGCCTCTGGCTGATGTGTATTTTCTTTCCAAACTCCACCAGAGCCTATGATTACACAGCATCCTATCTGTGGAAAACGGCAGTGCAGGGATAGGGAAGAAAACTATAGGTATCCAAAGGAGCCCGGCTAGCTCAGTCGGTAGAGCATGAGACTCTTAATCTCAGGGTCGTGGGTTCGAGCCTCACGTTGGGCGAACACAACTAAAGTTTTAGTGCTTTTTGACCAAAAAAATAGAAATTGAAGTCTCTTTACAATATTTGCAATATTTTGATTGTTAACATGCAATATATGAATGCATGTCTGGATGATGTGTAATGGGGCAATACCACACCTTAATGTATTCACTGTAAAAGAAAAAGTATGTATCATCTTACTATAAAATAAAGTGGAGAAAACACAAATAAGACTTTTTTCCACACAGGTTTAATCGGCTATTTCCTGATATTCTTCAATGCGTTCTGATATTGACTGGTAATTGTGTTTGATACTTTCTTAGACTATTTCTGCCTCTGGCTGATGTGTATTTTCTTTCCAAACTCCACCAGAGCCTGTGATTACACAGCATCCTATCTGTGGAAAGCGGCAGTGCAGGGATAGGGAAGAAAACTATAGGAATCAAAAGGAGCCCGGCTAGCTCAGTCGGTAGAGCATGAGACTCTTAATCTCAGGGTCGTGGGTTTGAGCCCCACGTTGGGTGAAAACAACTAAAATTGTAGTGCTTTTTGACCAAAAAAATAGAAATTGAAAGTCTCTTTACAATATTTGCAATATTTTCATTGTTAACATGCAATATATGAATGAATGTCTGGATGATGTGTAATGGGGCAATACCACACCTTAATGTATTCACTGTAAAAGAAAAAGTATGTATCATCTTACTATAAAATAAAGTGGAGAAAACACAAATAAGACTTTTTTCCACACAGGTTTAATTGGCTATTTCCTGATATTCTTCAATGCGTTCTGATATTGACTGGTAATTGTGTTTGATACTTTCTTAGACTATTTTTGCCTCTGGCTGATGTGTATTTTCTTTCCAAACTCCACCAGAGCCTATGATTACACAGCATCCTATCTGTGGAAAACGGCAGTGCAGGAATAGGGAAGAAAACTATAGGCATCCAAAGGAGCCCGGCTATCTCAGTCGGTAGAGCATGAGACTCTTAATCTCAGGGTCGTGGGTTCGAGCCCCACGTTGGGCGAAAACAACTAAAATTGTAGTACTTTTTGACCAAAAAAATACATCCTATCTGTGGAAAACGGCAGTGCAGGGATAGGGAAGAAAACTATAGGCATCCAAAGGAGCCCGGCTAGCTCAGTCAGTAGAGCATGAGACTCTTAATCTCAGGGTCGTGGGTTCGAGCCCCACGTTGGGCGAAAACAACTAAAATTGTAGTGCATTTTGACCAAAAAAATACATTCTATCTGTGGAAACCGGCAGTGCAGGGATAGGGAAGAAAACTATGGGCATCCAAAGGAGCCCGGCTTGCTCAGTCGGTAGCGCATGAGACTCTTAATCTCAGGGTCGTGGGTTCGAGCCCCACGTTGGGCGAAAACAACTAAAATTTTAGTGCTTTTTGACCAAAAAAATAGAAATTGAAAGTCTCTTTACAATATTTGCAATATTTTGATTGTTAACATGCAATATATGAATGCATGTCTGGATGATGTGTAAAGGGGCAATACCACACCTTAATGTATTCACTGTAAAAGAAAAAGTATGTATCATCTTACTATAAAATAAAGTGGAGAAAACACAAATAAGACTTTTTTCCACACAGGTTTAATCGGCTATTTCCTGATATTCTTCAATGCGTTCTGATATTGACTGGTAATTGTGTTTGATACTTTCTTAGACTATTTCTGCCTCTGGCTGATGTGTATTTTCTTTCCAAACTCCACCAGAGCCTATGATTACACAGCATCCTATCTGTGGAAAGCGGCAGTGCAGGGATAGGGAAGAAAACTACAGGCATCCAAAGGAGCCCGGCTAGCTCAGTCAGTAGAGCATGAGACTCTTAATCTCAGGGTTGTGGGTTCGAGCCCCACTTTGGGCGAAAACAACTAAAATTGTAGTGCTTTTTGACCAAAAAAATACATCCTATCTGTGGAAAACGGCAGTGCAGGGATAGGGAAGAAAACTATAGGCATCCAAAGGAGCCCGGCTAGCTCAGTCAGTAGAGCATGAGACTCTTAATCTCATGGTCGTGGGTTCGAGCCCCACGTTGGGCGAAAACAACTAAAATTGTAGTGCATTTTGACCAAAAAAATACATCCTATCTGTGGAAACCGGCAGTGCAGGGATAGGGAAGAAAACTATGGGCATCCAAAGGAGCCCGGCTTGCTCAGTCGGTAGCGCATGAGACTCTTAATCTCAGGGTCGTGGGTTCGAGCCCCACGTTGGGCGAAAACAACTAAAATTTTAGTGCTTTTTGACCAAAAAAATAGAAATTGAAAGTCTCTTTACAATATTTGCAATATTTTGATTGTTAACATGCAATATATGAATGCATGTCTGGATGATGTGTAATGGGGCAATACCACACCTTAATGTATTCACTGTAAAAGAAAAAGTATGTATCATTTTACTATAAAATAAAGTGGAGAAAACACAAATAAGACTTTTTTCCACACAGGTTTAATCGGCTATTTCCTGATATTCTTCAATGCGTTCTGATATTGACTGGTAATTGTGTTTGATACTTTCTTAGACTATTTCTGCCTCTGGCTGATGTGTATTTTCTTTCCAAACTCCACCAGAGCCTATGATTACACAGCATCCTATCTGTGGAAAACGGCAGTGCAGGGATAGGGAAGAAAACTATAGGCATCCAAAGGTGCCTGGCTAGCTCAGTCGGTAGAGCATGAGACTCTTAATCTCAGGGTCGTGGGTTCGAGCCCCATGTTGGGCGAAAACAACTAAAATTGTAGTGCTTTTTGACCAAAAAAATACATCCTATCTGTGGAAACCGGCAGTGCAGGGATAGGGAAGAAAACTATGGGCATCCAAAGGAGCCTGGCTTGCTCAGTCGGTAGCGCATGAGACTCTTAATCTCAGGGTCGTGGGTTCGAGCCCCACGTTGGGCGAAAACAACTAAAATTTTAGTGCTTTTTGACCAAAAAAATAGAAATTGAAAGTCTCTTTACAATATTTGCAATATTTTGATTGTTAACATGCAATATATGAATGCATGTCTGGATGATGTGTAAAGGGGCAATACCACACCTTAATGTATTCACTGTAAAAGAAAAAGTATGTATCATCTTACTATAAAATAAAGTGGAGAAAACACAAATAAGACTTTTTTCCACACAGGTTTAATCGGCTATTTCCTGATATTCTTCAATGCGTTCTGATATTGACTGGTAATTGTGTTTGATACTTTCTTAGACTATTTCTGCCTCTGGCTGATGTGTATTTTCTTTCCAAACTCCACCAGAGCCTATGATTACACAGCATCCTATCTGTGGAAAGCGGCAGTGCAGGGATAGGGAAGAAAACTACAGGCATCCAAAGGAGCCCGGCTAGCTCAGTCAGTAGAGCATGAGACTCTTAATCTCAGGGTTGTGGGTTCGAGCCCCACTTTGGGCGAAAACAACTGAAATTGTAGTGCTTTTTGACCAAAAAAATACATCCTATCTGTGGAAAACGGCAGTGCAGGGATAGGGAAGAAAACTATAGGCATCCAAAGGAGCCCGGCTAGCTCAGTCAGTAGAGCATGAGACTCTTAATCTCAGGGTCGTGGGTTCGAGCCCCACGTTGGGCGAAAACAACTAAAATTGTAGTGCATTTTGACCAAAAAAATACATCCTATCTGTGGAAACCGGCAGTGCAGGGATAGGGAAGAAAACTATGGGCATCCAAAGGAGCCCGGCTTGCTCAGTCGGTAGCGCATGAGACTCTTAATCTCAGGGTCGTGGGTTCGAGCCCCACGTTGGGCGAAAACAACTAAAATTTTAGTGCTTTTTGACCAAAAAAATAGAAATTGAAAGTCTCTTTACAATATTTGCAATATTTTGATTGTTAACATGCAATATATGAATGCATGTCTGGATGATGTGTAATGGGGCAATACCACACCTTAATGTATTCACTGTAAAAGAAAAAGTAGGTATCATCTTACTATAAAATAAAGTGGAGAAAACACAAATAAGACTTTTTTCCACACAGGTTTAATCGGCTATTTCCTGATATTCTTCAATGCGTTCTGATATTGACTGGTAATTGTGTTTGATACTTTCTTAGACTATTTCTGCCTCTGGCTGATGTGTATTTTCTTTCCAAACTCCACCAGAGCCTATGATTACACAGCATCCTATCTGTGGAAAACCGCAGTGCAGGGATAGGGAAGAAAACTATAGGCATCCAAAGGAGCCCGGCTAGCTCACTTGGTAGAGCATGAGACTCTTAATCTCAGGGTCGTGGGTTCAAGCCCCACGTTGGGTGAAAACAACTAAAATTTTAGTGCTTTTTGACCAAAAAAATAGAAATTGAAAGTCTCTTTACAATATTTGCAATATTTTGATTGTTAACATGCAATATATGAATGCATGTCTGGATGATGTGTAATGGGGCAATACCACACCTTAATGTATTCACTGTAAAAGAAAAAGTATGTATCATCTTACTATAAAATAAAGTGGAGAAAACACAAATAAGACTTTTTTCCACACAGGTTTAATCGGCTATTTCCTGATATTCTTCAATGCGTTCTGATATTGACTGGTAATTGTGTTTGATACTTTCTTAGACTATTTCTGCCTCTGGCTGATGTGTATTTTCTTTCCAAACTCCACCAGAGCCTATGATTACACAGCATCCTATCTGTGGAAAACGGCAGTGCAGGGATAGGGAAGAAAACTATGGGCATCCAAAGGAGCCCGGCTTGCTCAGTAGGTAGCGCATGAGACTCTTAATCTCAGGGTCGTGGGTTCGAGCCCCACATTGGGCGAAAACAACTAAAATTTTAGTGCTTTTTGACCAAAAAAATAGAAATTGAAAGTCTCTTTACAATATTTGCAATATTTTGATTGTTAACATGCAATATATGAATGCATGTCTGGATGATGTGTAAAGGGGCAATACCACACCTTAATGTATTCACTGTAAAAGAAAAAGTATGTATCATCTTACTATAAAATAAAGTGGAGAAAACACAAATAAGACTTTTTTCCACACAGGTTTAATCGGCTATTTCCTGATATTCTTCAATGCGTTCTGATATTGACTGGTAATTGTGTTTGATACTTTCTTAGACTATTTCTGCCTCTGGCTGATGTGTATTTTCTTTCCAAACTCCACCAGAGCCTATGATTACACAGCATCCTATCTGTGGAAAGCGGCAGTGCAGGGATAGGGAAGAAAACTACAGGCATCCAAAGGAGCCCGGCTAGCTCAGTCAGTAGAGCATGAGACTCTTAATCTCAGGGTTGTGGGTTCGAGCCCCACTTTGGGCGAAAACAACTAAAATTGTAGTGCTTTTTGACCAAAAAAATACATCCTATCTGTGGAAAACGGCAGTGCAGGGATAGGGAAGAAAACTATAGGCATCCAAAGGAGCCCGGCTAGCTCAGTCAGTAGAGCATGAGACTCTTAATCTCAGGGTCGTGGGTTCGAGCCCCACGTTGGGCGAAAACAACTAAAATTGTAGTGCATTTTGACCAAAAAAATACATCCTATCTGTGGAAACCGGCAGTGCAGGGATAGGGAAGAAAACTATGGGCATCCAAAGGAGCCCGGCTTGCTCAGTCGGTAGCGCATGAGACTCTTAATCTCAGGGTCGTGGGTTCGAGCCCCACGTTGGGCGAAAACAACTAAAATTTTAGTGCTTTTTGACCAAAAAAATAGAAATTGAAAGTCTCTTTACAATATTTGCAATATTTTGATTGTTAACATGCAATATATGAATGCATGTCTGGATGATGTGTAATGGGGCAATACCACACCTTAATGTATTCACTGTAAAAGAAAAAGTATGTATCATCTTACTATAAAATAAAGTGGAGAAAACACAAATAAGACTTTTTTCCACACAGGTTTAATCGGCTATTTCCTGATATTCTTCAATGCGTTCTGATATTGACTGGTAATTGTGTTTGATACTTTCTTAGACTATTTCTGCCTCTGGCTGATGTGTATTTTCTTTCCAAACTCCACCAGAGCCTATGATTACACAGCATCCTATCTGTGGAAAACCGCAGTGCAGGGATAGGGAAGAAAACTATAGGCATCCAAAGGAGCCCGGCTAGCTCACTTGGTAGAGCATGAGACTCTTAATCTCAGGGTCGTGGGTTCGAGCCCCACGTTGGGCGAAAACAACTAAAATTTTAGTGCTTTTTGACCAAAAAAATAGAAATTGAAAGTCTCTTTACAATATTTGCAATATTTTGATTGTTAACATGCAATATATGAATGCATGTCTGGATGATGTGTAATGGGGCAATACCACACCTTAATGTATTCACTGTAAAAGAAAAAGTATGTATCATCTTACTATAAAATAAAGTGGAGAAAACACAAATAAGACTTTTTTCCACACAGGTTTAATCGGCTATTTCCTGATATTCTTCAATGCGTTCTGATATTGACTGGTAATTGTGTTTGATACTTTCTTAGACTATTTCTGCCTCTGGCTGATGTGTATTTTCTTTCCAAACTCCACCAGAGCCTATGATTACACAGCATCCTATCTGTGGAAAACGGCAGTGCAGGGATAGGGAAGAAAACTATAGGCATCCAAAGGAGCCCGGCTAGCTCAGTTGGTAGAGCATGAGACTCTTAATCTCAGGGTCGTGGGTTCGAGCCCCACGTTGGGCGAAAACAACTAAAATTTTAGTGCTTTTTGACCAAAAAAATAGAAATTGAATGTCTCTTTACAATATTTGCAATATTTTGATTGTTAACATGCAATATATGAATGCATGTCTGGATGATGTGTAAAGGGGCAATACCACACCTTAATGTATTCACTGTAAAAGAAAAAGTATGTATCATCTTACTATAAAATAAAGTGGAGAAAACACAAATAAGACTTTTTTCCACACAGGTTTAATCGGCTATTTCCTGATATTCTTCAATGCGTTCTGATATTGACTGGTAATTGTGTTTGATACTTTCTTAGACTATTTCTGCCTCTGGCTGATGTGTATTTTCTTTCCAAACTCCACCAGAGCCTATGATTACACAGCATCCTATCTGTGGAAAGCGGCAGTGCAGGGATAGGGAAGAAAACTATAGGCATCCAAAGGAGCCCGGCTAGCTCAGTCGGTAGAGCATGAGACTCTTAATCTCAGGGTCGTGGGTTCGAGCCCCACGTTGAGCGAACACAACTAAAATTGTAGTGCTTTTTGACCAAAAAAATACATCCTATCTGTGGAAAACGGCAGTGCAGGGATAGGGAAGAAAACTATGGGCATCCAAAGGAGCCCGGCTTGCTCAGTCGGTAGCGCATGAGACTCTTAATCTCAGGGTCGTGGGTTCAAGCCCCACGTTGGGCGAAAACAACTAAAATTTTAGTGCTTTTTGACCAAAAAAATAGAAATTGAAAGTCTCTTTACAATATTTGCAATATTTTCATTGTTAACATGCAATATATGAATGCATGTCTGGATGATGTGTAATGGGGCAATACCACACCTTAATGTATTCACTGTAAAAGAAAAAGTATGTATCATCTTACTATAAAATAAAGTGGAGAAAACACAAATAAGACTTTTTTCCACACAGGTTTAATCGGCTATTTCCTGATATTCTTCAATGCGTTCTGATATTGACTGGTAATTGTGTTTGATACTTTCTTAGACTATTTCTGCCTCTGGCTGATGTGTATTTTCTTTCCAAACTCCACCAGAGCCTATGATTACACAGCATCCTATCTGTGGAAAACGGCAGTGCAGGGATAGGGAAGAAAACTATAGTCATCCAAAGGAGCCCGGCTAGCTCATTCGGTAGAGCATGAGACTCTTAATCTCAGGGTCGTGGGTTTGAGCCCCACGTTGGGCGAAAACAACTAAAATTTTAGTGCTTTTTGACCAAAAAAATACATCCTATCTGTGGAAAACGGCATTGCAGGGATAGGGAAGAAAACTATAGGCATCCAAAGGAGCCCGGCTAGCTCAGTCGGTAGAGCATGAGACTCTTAATCTCAGGGTCGTGGGTTCGAGCCCCACGTTGGGTGAAAACAACTAAAATTTTAGTGCTTTTTGACCAAAAAAATAGAAATTGAAAGTCTCTTTACAATATTTGCAATATTTTCATTGTTAACATGCAATATATGAATGCATGTCTGGATGATGTGTAATGGGGCAATACCACACCTTAATGTATTCACTGTAAAAGAAAAAGTATGTATCATCTTACTATAAAATAAAGTGGAGAAAACACAAATAAGACTTTTTTCCACACAGGTTTAATCGGCTATTTCCTGATATTCTTCAATGCGTTCTGATATTGACTGGTAATTGTGTTTGATACTTTCTTAGACTATTTCTGCCTCTGGCTGATGTGTATTTTCTTTACAAACTCCACCAGAGCCTATGATTACACAGCATCCTATCTGTGGAAAACGGCAGTGCAGGGATAGGGAAGAAAACTAAAGGCATCCAAAGGAGCCCAGCTAGCTCAGTCGGTAGAGCATGAGACTCTTAATCTCCGGGTCGTGGGTTCGAGCCCCACGTTGGGCGAAAACAACTAAAATTTTTGTGCTTTTTGACCAAAAAAATAGAAATTGAAAGTCTCTTTACAATATTTGCAATATTTTGATTGTTAACATGCAATATATGAATGCATGTCTGGATGATGTGTAATGGGGCAATACCACACCTTAATGTATTCACTGTAAAAGAAAAAGTATGTATCATCTTACTATAAAATAAAGTGGAGAAAACACAAATAAGACTTTTTTCCACACAGGTTTAATCGGCTATTTCCTGATATTCTTCAATGCGTTCTGATATTGACTGGTAATTGTGTTTGATACTTTCTTAGACTATTTCTACCTCTGGCTGATGTGTATTTTCTTTCCAAACTCCACCTGAGCCTATGATTACACAGCATCCTATCTGTGGAAAACGGCAGTGCAGGGATAGGGAAGAAAACTATAGGCATCCAAAAGAGCCCGGCTAGCTCAGTTGGTAGAGCATGAGACTCTTAATCTCAGGGTCGTGGGTTCGAGCCCCACGTTGGGCAAAAACAACTAATATTTTAGTGCTTTTTGACCAAAAAAATAGAAATTGAAAGTCTCTTTACAATATTTGCAATATTTTGATTGTTAACATGCAATATATGAATGCATGTCTGGATGATGTGTAATGGGGCAATACCACACCTTAAAGTATTCACTGTAAAAGAAAAAGTATGTATCATCTTACTATAAAATAAAGTGGAGAAAACACAAATAAGACTTTTTTCCACACAGGTTTAATCGGCTATTTCCTGATATTCTTCAATGCGTTCTGATATTGACTGGTAATTGTGTTTGATACTTTCTTAGATTATTTCTGCCTCTGGCTGATGTGTATTTTCTTTCCAAACTCCACCAGAGCCTATGATTACACAGCATCCTATCTGTGGAAAACGGCAGTGCAGGGATAGGGAAGAAAACTATAGGCATCCAAAGGAGCCCGGCTAGCTGAGTCGGTAGAGCATGAGACTCTTAATCTCAGGGTCGTGGGTTCGAGCCCCACGTTGGGCGAAAACAACTAAATTTGTAGTGCTTTTTGACCAAAAAAATACATCCTATCTGTGTAAAGCGGCAGTGCAGGGATAGGGAAGAAAACGTTGGGCGAAAACAACTAAAATTTTAGTGCTTTTTGACCAAAAAAATAGAAATTGAAAGTCTCTTTACAATATTTGCAATATTTTGATTGTTAACATGCAATATATGAATGCATGTCTGGATGATGTGTAATGGGGCAATACCACACCTTAATGTATTCACTGTAAAAGAAAAAGTATGTATCATCTTACTATAAAATAAAGTGGAGAAAACACAAATAAGACTTTTTTCCACACAGGTTTAATCGGCTATTTCCTGATATTCTTCAATGCGTTCTGATATTGACTGGTAATTGTGTTTGATACTTTCTTAGACTATTTCTGCCTCTGGCTGATGTGTATTTTCTTTCCAAACTCCACCAGAGCCTATGATTACACAGCATCCTATCTGTGGAAAACGGCAGTGCAGGGATAGGGAAGAAAACTATAGGCATTCAAAGGAGCTCAGTTGGTAGAGCATGAGACTCTTAATCTCAGGGTCGTGGGTTCGAGCCCCACGTTGGGCAAAAACAACTAATATTTTAGTGCTTTTTGACCAAAAAAATAGAAATTGAAAGTCTCTTCACAATATTTGCAATATTTTCATTGTTAACATGCAATATATGAATGCATGTCTGGATGATGTTTAATGGGGCAATACAATACCTTAATGTATTCACTGTAAAAGAAAAAGTATGTATCATCTTATTATAAAATAAAGTGGAGAAAACACAAATAAGACTTTTTTTCACACAGGTTCAGTCAGCTATTTCCTGATATTCTTCAAAGTGTTCTGATATTGACTGGTAATTGTGTTTGATACTTTCTTAGACTATTTCTGCCTCTGGCTGATGTGTATTTTCTTTCCAAACTCCACCAGAGCCTATGATTACACAGCATTCTATCTGTGGAAAACGGCAGTGCAGGGATAGGGAAGAAAACTATAGGTATCCAAAGGAGCCCGGCTAGCTGAGTTGGTAGAGCATGAGACTCTTAATCTCAGGGTCGTGGGTTCAAGCCCCACGTTGGGTGAAAACAACTAAAATTTTAGTGCTTTTTGACCAAAAAAATAGAAATTGAAAGTCTCTTTACAATATTTGCAATATTTTGATTGTTAACATGCAATATATGAATGCATGTCTGGATGATGTGTAATGGGGCAATACCACACCTTAAAGTATTCACTGTAAAAGAAAAAGTATGTATCATCTTACTATAAAATAAAGTGGAGAAAACACAAATAAGACTTTTTTCCACACAGGTTTAATCGGCTATTTCCTGATATTCTTCAATGCGTTCTGATATTGACTGGTAATTGTGTTTGATACTTTCTTAGATTATTTCTGCCTCTGGCTGATGTGTATTTTCTTTCCAAACTCCACCAGAGCCTATGATTACACAGCATCCTATCTGTGGAAAACGGCAGTGCAGGGATAGGGAAGAAAACTATAGGCATCCAAAGGAGCCCGGCTAGCTGAGTCGGTAGAGCATGAGACTCTTAATCTCAGGGTCGTGGGTTCGAGCCCCACGTTGGGCGAAAACAACTAAACTTGTAGTGCTTTTTGACCAAAAAAATACATCCTATCTGTGTAAAGCGGCAGTGCAGGGATAGGGAAGAAAACGTTGGGCGAAAACAACTAAAATTTTAGTGCTTTTTGACCAAAAAAATAGAAATTGAAAGTCTCTTTACAATATTTGCAATATTTTCATTGTTAACATGCAATATATGAATGCATGTCTGGATGATGTGTAATGGGGCAATACCACACCTTAATGTATTCACTGTAAAAGAAAAAGTATGTATCATCTTACTATAAAATAAAGTGGAGAAAACACAAATAAGACTTTTTTCCACACAGGTTTAATCGGCTATTTCCTGATATTCTTCAATGCGTTCTGATATTGACTGGTAATTGTGTTTGATACTTTCTTAGACTATTTCTGCCTCTGGCTGATGTGTATTTTCTTTCCAAACTCCACCAGAGCTTATGATTACACAGCATCCTATCTGTGGAAAACGGCAGTGCAGGGATAGGGAAGAAAACTATAGGCGTTCAAAGGAGCCCGGCTAGCTCAGTCGGTAGAGCATGACACTCTTAATCTCAGGGTCGTGGGTTCGAGCCCCACGTTGGGCGAAAACAACTAAAATTGTAGTGCTTTTTGACCAAAAAAATACATCCTATCTGTGGAAAACGGCAGTGCAGGGATAGGGAAGAAAACTATAGGCATCCAAAGGAGCCCAGCTAGCTCAGTCGGTAGAGCATGAGACTCTTAATCTCAGGGTCGTGGGTTCGAGCCCCACGTTGGGCGAAAACAACTAAAATTTTAGTGCTTTTTGACCAAAAAAATAGAAATTGAAAGTCTCTTTACAATATTTGCAATATTTTGATTGTTAACATGCAATATATGAATGCATGTCTGGATGATGTGTAATGGGGCAATACCACACCTTAATGTATTCACTGTAAAAGAAAAAGTATGTATCATCTTACTATAAAATAAAGTGGAGAAAACACAAATAAGACTTTTTTCCACACAGGTTTAATCGGCTATTTCCTGATATTCTTCAATGCGTTCTGATATTGACTGGTAATTGTGTTTGATACTTTCTTAGACTATTTCTACCTCTGGCTGATGTGTATTTTCTTTCCAAACTCCACCTGAGCCTATGATTACACAGCATCCTATCTGTGGAAAACGGCAGTGCAGGGATAGGGAAGAAAACTATAGGCATCCAAAAGAGCCCGGCTAGCTCAGTTGGTAGAGCATGAGACTCTTAATCTCAGGGTCGTGGGTTCGAGCCCCACGTTGGGCGAAAACAACTAAAATTTTAGTGCTTTTTGACCAAAAAAATAGAAATTGAAAGTCTCTTTACAATATTTGCAATATTTTCATTGTTAACATGCAATATATGAATGCATGTCTGGATGATGTGTAATGGGGCAATACCACACCTTAATGTATTCACTGTAAAAGAAAAAGTATGTATCATCTTACTATAAAATAAAGTGGAGAAAACACAAATAAGACTTTTTTCCACACAGGTTTAATCGGCTATTTCCTGATATTCTTCAATGCGTTCTGATATTGACTGGTAATTGTGTTTGATACTTTCTTAGACTATTTCTGCCTCTGGCTGATGTGTATTTTCTTTCCAAACTCCACCAGAGCCTATGATTACACAGCATCCTATCTGTGGAAAACGGCAGTGCAGGGATAGGGAAGAAAACTATAGGCATCCAAAGGAGCCCGGCTAGCTCAGTCGGTAGAGCATGAGACTCTTAATCTCAGGGTCGTGGGTTCGAGCCCCATGTTGGGCGAAAACAACTAAAATTGTAG
The DNA here is from genome assembly GCF_040938575.1 of Ambystoma mexicanum. Lineage (NCBI taxonomy): Eukaryota > Metazoa > Chordata > Amphibia > Caudata > Ambystomatidae > Ambystoma > Ambystoma mexicanum. Next base: position 530,178,466 of record NC_090928.1, on the reverse strand, counting down.
TGCTTTTTGACCAAAAAAATACATCCTATCTGTGGAAAACGGCAGTGCAGGGATAGGGAAGAAAACTATAGGCATCCAAAGGAGCCCGGCTAGCTCCGTCGGTAGAGCATGAGACTCTTAATCTCAGGGTCGTGGGTTGGGCGAAAACAACTAAAATTGTAGTGCTTTTTGACCAATAAAATAGAAATTGAAAGTCTCTTTACAATATTTGCAATATTTTCATTGTTAACATGCAATATATGAATGCATGTCTGGATGATGTGTAATGGGGCAATACCATACCTTAATGTATTCATTGTAAAATAAAAAGTATGTATCATCTTATTATAAAATAAAGTGGAGAAAACACAAATAAGACTTTTTTTCACACAGGTTCAGTCAGCTATTTCCTGATATTCTTCAAAGCGTTCTGATATTGACTGGTAATTGTGTTTGATACTTTCTTAGACTATTTCTGCCTCTGGCTGATGTGTATTTTCTTTCCAAACTCCACCAGAGCCTATGATTACACAGCATCCTATCTGTGGAAAGCGGCAATGCAGGGATAGGGAAGAAAACTAGAGGCATCCAAAGGAGCCCGGCTACCTCAGTCGGTAGAGCATGAGACTCTTAATCTCAGGGTCGTGGTTTCGAGCCCCACGTTGGACGAAAACAACTAAAATTGTAGTGTTTTTTGACCAAAAAAATACATCCTATCTGTGGAAAACGGCAGTGCAGGGATAGGGAAGAAAACTATAGGCATCCAAAGGAGCCCGGCTAGCTCAGTCGGTAGAGCATGAGACTCTTAATCTCAGGGTCGTGGATTCGAGCCCCACGTTGGGTGAAAACAACTAAAATTGTACTGCTTTTTGACCAAAAAAATAGAAATTGAAAGTCTCTTTACAATATTTGCAATATTTTCATTGTTAACATGCAATATATGAATGCATGTCTGGATGATGTGTAATGGGGCAATACCATACCTTAATGTATTCACTGTAAAAGAAAAAGTATGTATCATCTTATTATAAAATAAAGTGGAGAAAACACAAATAAGACTTTTTTCCACACAGGTTTATTCGGCTATTTCCTGATATTCTTCAATGCGTTCTGATATTGACTGGTAATTGTGTTTGATACTTTCTTAGACTATTTCTGCCTCTGGCTGATGTGTATTTTCTTTCCAAACTCCACCAGAGCCTATGATTACACAGCATCCTATCTGTGGAAAACGGCAGTGCAGGGATAGGGAAGAAAACTATAGGCATCCAAAGGAGCCCGGCTAGCTCAGTCGGTAGAGCATGAGACTCTTAATCTCAGGGTCGTGGTTTCGAGCCCCACGTTGGGCGAAAACAACTAAAATTGTAGTGCTTTTTGACCAAAAAAATACATCCTATCTGTGGAAAGCGGCAGTGCAGGGATAGAGAAGAAAACGTTGGGCGAAAACAACTAAAATTTTAGTGCTTTTTGACCAAAAAAATAGAAATTGAAAGTCTCTTTACAATATTTGCAATATTTTGATTGTTAACATGCAATATATGAATGCATGTCTGGATGATGTGTAATGGGGCAATACCACACCTTAATGTATTCACTGTAAAAGAAAAAGTATGTATCATCTTACTATAAAATAAAGTGGAGAAAACACAAATAAGACTTTTTTCCACACAGGTTTAATCGGCTATTTCCTGATATTCTTCAATGCGTTCTGATATTGACTGGTAATTGTGTTTGATACTTTCTTAGACTATTTCTGCCTCTGGCTGATGTGTATTTTCTTTCCAAACTCCACCAGAGCCTATTATTACACAGCATCCTATCTGTGGAAAACGGCAGTGCAGGGATAGGGAAGAAAACTATAGGCATCCAAAAGAGCCCGGCTAGCTCAGTCGGTAGAGCATGAGACTCTTAATCTTAGGGTCGTGGGTTCGAGCCCCACGTTGGGCGAAAACAACTAAAATTGTAGTGCTTTTTGACCAAAAAAATACATCCTATCTGTGGAAAACGGCAGTGCAGGGATAGGGAAGAAAACTATAGGCATCCAAAGGAGCCCGGCTAGCTCAGTCGGTAGAGCATGAGACTCTTAATCTCAGGGTCGTGGGTTCTAGCCCCACGTTGGGCGAAAACAACTAAAATTTTAGTGCTTTTTGACCAAAAAAATAGAAATTGAAAGTCTCTTTGCAATATTTTCATTGTTAACATGCAATATATGAATGCATGTCTGGATGATGTGTAATGGGGCAATACCACACCTTAATGTATTCACTGTAAAAGAAAAAGTATGCATCATCTTACTATAAAATAAAGTGGAGAAAACACAAATAAGACTTTTTTCCACACAGGTTTAATCGGCTATTTCCTGATATTCTTCAATGCGTTCTGATATTGACTGGTAATTGTGTTTGATACTTTCTTAGACTATTTCTGCCTCTGGCTGATGTGTATTTTCTTTCCAAACTCCACCAGAGCCTATGATTACACAGCATCCTATCTGTGGAAAACGGCAGTGCAGGGATAGGGAAGAAAACTATAGGCATCCAAAGGAGCCCGGCTAGCTCAGTCGGTAGAGCATGAGACTCTTAATCTCAGGGTCGTGGGTTCGAGCCCCACGTTGGGCGAAAACAACTAAAATTGTAGTGCTTTTTGACCAAAAAAATACATCCTATCTGTGGAAAACGGCAGTGCAGGGATAGGGAAGAAAACTATAGGCATCCAAAGGAGCCCGGCTAGCTCCGTCGGTAGAGCATGAGACTCTTAATCTCAGGGTCGTGGGTTGGGCGAAAACAACTAAAATTGTAGTGCTTTTTGACCAATAAAATAGAAATTGAAAGTCTCTTTACAATATTTGCAATATTTTCATTGTTAACATGCAATATATGAATGCATGTCTGGATGATGTGTAATGGGGCAATACCATACCTTAATGTATTCATTGTAAAATAAAAAGTATGTATCATCTTATTATAAAATAAAGTGGAGAAAACACAAATAAGACTTTTTTTCACACAGGTTCAGTCAGCTATTTCCTGATATTCTTCAAAGCGTTCTGATATTGACTGGTAATTGTGTTTGATACTTTCTTAGACTATTTCTGCCTCTGGCTGATGTGTATTTTCTTTCCAAACTCCACCAGAGCCTATGATTACACAGCATCCTATCTGTGGAAAGCGGCAATGCAGGGATAGGGAAGAAAACTATAGGCATCCAAAGGAGCCCGGCTACCTCAGTCGGTAGAGCATGAGACTCTTAATCTCAGGGTCGTGGTTTCGAGCCCCACGTTGGGCGAAAACAACTAAAATTGTAGTGTTTTTTGACCAAAAAAATACATCCTATCTGTGGAAAACGGCAGTGCAGGGATAGGGAAGAAAACTATAGGCATCCAAAGGAGCCCGGCTAGCTCAGTCGGTAGAGCATGAGACTCTTAATCTCAGGGTCGTGGGTTCGAGCCCCACGTTGGGTGAAAACAACTAAAATTGTACTGCTTTTTGACCAAAAAAATAGAAATTGAAAGTCTCTTTACAATATTTGCAATATTTTCATTGTTAACATGCAATATATGAATGCATGTCTGGATGATGTGTAATGGGGCAATACCACACCTTAATGTATTCACTGTAAAAGAAAAAGTATGCATCATCTTACTATAAAATAAAGTGGAGAAAACACAAATAAGACTTTTTTCCACACAGGTTTAATCGGCTATTTCCTGATATTCTTCAATGCGTTCTGATATTGACTGGTAATTGTGTTTGATACTTTCTTAGACTATTTCTGCCTCTGGCTGATGTGTATTTTCTTTCCAAACTCCACCAGAGCCTATGATTACACAGCATCCTATCTGTGGAAAACGGCAGTGCAGGGATAGGGAAGAAAACTATAGGCATCCAAAGGAGCCCGGCTAGCTCAGTCGGTAGAGCATGAGACTCTTAATCTCAGGGTCGTGGGTTCGAGCCCCACGTTGGGCGAAAACAACTAAAATTGTAGTGCTTTTTGACCAAAAAAATACATCCTATCTGTGGAAAACGGCAGTGCAGGGATAGGGAAGAAAACTATAGGCATCCAAAGGAGCCCGGCTAGCTCCGTCGGTAGAGCATGAGACTCTTAATCTCAGGGTCGTGGGTTGGGCGAAAACAACTAAAATTGTAGTGCTTTTTGACCAATAAAATAGAAATTGAAAGTCTCTTTACAATATTTGCAATATTTTCATTGTTAACATGCAATATATGAATGCATGTCTGGATGATGTGTAATGGGGCAATACCATACCTTAATGTATTCATTGTAAAATAAAAAGTATGTATCATCTTATTATAAAATAAAGTGGAGAAAACACAAATAAGACTTTTTTTCACACAGGTTCAGTCAGCTATTTCCTGATATTCTTCAAAGCGTTCTGATATTGACTGGTAATTGTGTTTGATACTTTCTTAGACTATTTCTGCCTCTGGCTGATGTGTATTTTCTTTCCAAACTCCACCAGAGCCTATGATTACACAGCATCCTATCTGTGGAAAGCGGCAATGCAGGGATAGGGAAGAAAACTATAGGCATCCAAAGGAGCCCGGCTACCTCAGTCGGTAGAGCATGAGACTCTTAATCTCAGGGTCGTGGTTTCGAGCCCCACGTTGGGCGAAAACAACTAAAATTGTAGTGTTTTTTGACCAAAAAAATACATCCTATCTGTGGAAAACGGCAGTGCAGGGATAGGGAAGAAAACTATAGGCATCCAAAGGAGCCCGGCTAGCTCAGTCGGTAGAGCATGAGACTCTTAATCTCAGGGTCGTGGGTTCGAGCCCCACGTTGGGTGAAAACAACTAAAATTGTACTGCTTTTTGACCAAAAAAATAGAAATTGAAAGTCTCTTTACAATATTTGCAATATTTTCATTGTTAACATGCAATATATGAATGCATGTCTGGATGATGTGTAATGGGGCAATACCATACCTTAATGTATTCACTGTAAAAGAAAAAGTATGTATCATCTTATTATAAAATAAAGTGGAGAAAACACAAATAAGACTTTTTTCCACACAGGTTTATTCGGCTATTTCCTGATATTCTTCAAAGCGTTCTGATATTGACTGGTAATTGTGTTTGATACTTTCTTAGACTATTTCTGCCTCTGGCTGATGTGTATTTTCTTTCCAAACTCCACCAGAGCCTATGATTACACAGCATCCTATCTGTGGAAAACGGCAGTGCAGGGATAGGGAAGAAAACTATAGGCATCCAAAGGAGCCCGGCTAGCTCAGTCGGTAGAGCATGAGACTCTTAATCTCAGGGTCGTGGTTTCGAGCCCCACGTTGGGCGAAAACAACTAAAATTGTAGTGCTTTTTGACCAAAAAAATACATCCTATCTGTGGAAAGCGGCAGTGCAGGGATAGGGAAGAAAACGTTGGGCGAAAACAACTAAAATTTTAGTGCTTTTTGACCAAAAAAATAGAAATTGAAAGTCTCTTTACAATATTTGCAATATTTTGATTGTTAACATGCAATATATGAATGCATGTCTGGATGATGTGTAATGGGGCAATACCACACCTTAATGTATTCACTGTAAAAGAAAAAGTATGTATCATCTTACTATAAAATAAAGTGGAGAAAACACAAATAAGACTTTTTTCCACACAGGTTTAATCGGCTATTTCCTGATATTCTTCAATGCGTTCTGATATTGACTGGTAATTGTGTTTGATACTTTCTTAGACTATTTCTGCCTCTGGCTGATGTGTATTTTCTTTCCAAACTCCACCAGAGCCTATTATTACACAGCATCCTATCTGTGGAAAACGGCAGTGCAGGGATAGGGAAGAAAACTATAGGCATCCAAAGGAGCCCGGCTAGCTCAGTCGGTAGAGCATGAGACTCTTAATCTCAGGGTCGTGGGTTCGAGCCCCACGTTGGGCGAAAACAACTAAAATTGTAGTGCTTTTTGACCAAAAAAATACATCCTATATGTGGAAAACGGCAGTGCAGGGATAGGGAAGAAAACTATAGGCATCCAAAGGAGCCCAGCTAGCTCAGTCGGTAGAGCATGAGACTCTTAATCTCAGGGTCGTGGGTTCGAGCCCCACGTTGGGCGAAAACAACTAAAATTGTAGTGCTTTTTGACCAAAAAAATACCTCCTATCTGTGGAAAGCGGCAGTGCAGGGATAGGGAAGAAAAAGTTGGGCGAAAACAACTAAAATTTTAGTGCTTTTTGACCAAAAAAATAGAAATTGAAAGTCTCTTTACAATATTTGCAATATTTTGATTGTTAACATGCAATATATGAATGCATGTCTGGATGATGTGTAATGGGGCAATACCACACCTTAATGTATTCACTGTAAAAGAAAAAGTATGTATCATCTTACTATAAAATAAAGTGGAGAAAACACAAATAAGACTTTTTTCCACACAGGTTTAATCGGCTATTTCCTGATATTCTTCAATGCGTTCTGATATTGACTGGTAATTGTGTTTGATACTTTCTTAGACTATTTCTGCCTCTGGCTGATGTGTATTTTCTTTCCAAACTGCACCAGAGCCTATGATTACACAGCATCCTATCTGTGGAAAAGGGCAGTGCAGGGATAGGGAAGAAAACTATAGGCGTCCAAAGGAGCCCGGCTAGCTCAGTTGGTACAGCATGAGACTCTTAATCTCAGGGTCGTGGGTTCGAGCCCCACGTTGGGCGAAAACAGCTAAAATTGTAGTGCTTTTTGACCAAAAAAATACATCCTATCTGTGGAAAACGGCAGTGCAGGGATATGGAAGAAAACTATAGGCATCCAAAGGAGCCCGGCTAGCTCAGTCGGTAGAGCATGAGACTCTTAATCTCAGGGTCGTGGGTTCGAGCCCCACGTTGGGCGAAAACAACTAAAATTGTAGTGCTTTTTGACCAAAAAAATACATCCTATCTGTGGAAAGCGGCAGTGCAGGGATAGGGAAGAAAAAGTTGGGCGAAAACAACTAAAATTTTAGTGCTTTTTGACCAAAAAATTAGAAATTGAAAGTCTCTTTACAATATTTGCAATATTTTGATTGTTAACATGCAATATATGAATGCATGTCTGGATGATGTGTAATGGGGCAATACCATACCTTAATGTATTCACTGTAAAAGAAAAAGTATGTATCATCTTACTATAAAATAAAGTGGAGAAAACACAAATAAGACTTTTTTCCACACAGGTTTAATCGGCTATTTCCTGATATTCTTCAATGCGTTCTGATATTGACTGGTAATTGTGTTTGATACTTTCTTAGACTATTTCTGCCTCTGGCTGATGTGTATTTTCTTTCCAAACTCCACCAGAGCCTATGATTACACAGCATCCTATCTGTGGAAAACGGCAGTGCAGGGATAGGGAAGAAAACTATAGGCATCCAAAGGAGCCCGGCTAGCTCAGTCGGTAGGGCATGAGACTCTTAATCTCAGGGTCGTAGGTTGGGCGAAAACAACTAAAATTGTAGTGCTTATTGACCAAAAAAATAGAAATTGAAAGTCTCTTTACAATATTTGCAATATTTTCATTGTTAACATGCAATATATGAATGCATGTCTGGATGATGTGTAACGGGGCAATACCATACCTTAATGTATTCATTGTAAAATAAAAAGTATGTATCATCTTATTATAAAATAAAGTGGAGAAAACACAAATAAGACTTTTTTTCACACAGGTTCAGTCAGCTATTTCCTGATATTCTTCAAAGTGTTCTGATATTGACTGGTAATTATGTTTGATACTTTCTTAGACTATTTCTGCCTCTGGCTGATGTGTATTTTCTTTCCAAACACCACCAGAGCCTATGATTACACAGCATCCTATCTGTGGAAAGCGGCAATGCAGGGATAGGGAAGAAAACTATAGGCATCCAAAGGAGCCCGGCTAGCTCAGTCAGTAGAGCATGAGACTCTTAATCTCAGGGTCGTGGGTTCGAGCCCCACGTTGGGCGAAAACAACTAAAATTGTAGTGCTTTTTGACCAAAAAAATACATCCTATCTGTGGAAAACTGCAGGGATAGGGAAGAAAACTATAGGCATCCAAAGGAGCCCGGCTAGCTCAGTCGGTAGAGCATGAGACTCTTAATCTCAGGGTCGTGGGTTTGAGCCCCACGTTGGGCAAAAACAACTAAAATTGTAGAGCTTTTTGACCAAAAAAATACATCCTATCTGTGGAAAACGGCAGTGCAGGGATAGGGAAGAAAACTATAGGCATCCAAAGGAGCCCGGCTAGCTCAGTCGGTAGAGCATGAGACTCTTAATCTCAGGGTCGTGGGTTCGAGCCCCACGTTGGGGGAAAACAACTAAAATTGTAGTGCTTTTTGACCAAAAAAATACATCCTATCTGTGGAAACCGGCAGTGCAGGGATAGGGAAGAAAACTATGGGCATCCAAAGGAGCCTGGCTTGCTCAGTCGGTAGCGCATGAGACTCTTAATCTCAGGGTCGTGGGTTCAAGCCCCACGTTGGGCGAAAACAACTAAAATTTTAGTGCTTTTTGACCAAAAAAATAGAAATTGAAAGTCTCTTTACAATATTTGCAATATTTTCATTGTTAACATGCAATATATGAATGCATGTCTGGATGATGTGTAATGGGGCAATACCACACCTTAATGTATTCACTGTAAAAGAAAAAGTATGTATCATCTTACTATAAAATAAAGTGGAGAAAACACAAATAAGACTTTTTTCCACACAGGTTAAATCGGCTATTTCCTGATATTCTTCAATGCGTTCTGATATTGACTGGTAATTGTGTTTGATACTTTCTTAGACTATTTCTGCCTCTGGCTGATGTGTATTTTCTTTCCAAACTCCACCAGAGCCTATGATTACACAGCATCCTATCTGTGGAAAACGGCAGTGCAGGGATAGGGAAGAAAACTATAGGCATCCAAAGGAGCCCGGCTAGCTCAGTCGGTAGAGCATGAGACTCTTAATCTCAGGGTCGTGGTTTCGAGCCCCACGTTGGGCGAAAACAACTAAAATTGTAGTGCTTTTTGACCAAAAAAATACATCCTATCTGTGGAAAACGGCAGTGCAGGGATAGGGAAGAAAACTATAGGCATCCAAAGGAGCCCAGCTAGCTCAGTCGGTAGAGCATGAGACTCTTAATCTCAGGGTCATGGTTTCGAGCCCCACGTTGGGCGAAAACAACTAAAATTGTAGTGCTTTTTGACCAAAAAAATACATCCTATCTGTGGAAAGCGGCAGTGCAGGGATAGGGAAGAAAACGTTGGGCGAAAATAGGGGAGAAAACTTTTTGACCAAAAAAATAGAAATTGAAAGTCTCTTTACAATATTTGCAATATTTTGATTGTTAACATGCAATATATGAATGCATGTCTGGATGATGTGTAATGGGGCAATACCACACCTTAATGTATTCACTGTAAAAGAAAAAGTATGTATCATCTTACTATAAAAAAAAGTGGAGAAAACACAAATAAGACTTTTTTCCACACAGGTTTAATCGGCTATTTCCTGATATTCTTCAATGCGTTCTGATATTGACTGGTAATTGTGTTTGATACTTTCTTAGACTATTTCTGCCTCTGGCTGATGTGTATTTTCTTTCCAAACTCCACCAGAGCCTATGATTACACAGCATCCTATCTGTGGAAAGCGGCAGTGCAGGGATAGGGAAGAAAACTACAGGCATCCAAAGGAGCCCGGCTAGCTCAGTCAGTAGAGCATGAGACTCTTAATCTCAGGGTTGTGGGTTCGAGCCCCACATTGGGCGAAAACAACTAAAATTGTAGTGCTTTTTGACCAAAAAAATACATCCTATCTGTGGAAAACGGCAGTGCAGGGATAGGGAAGAAAACTATAGGCATCCAAAGGAGCCCGGCTAGCTCAGTCGGTAGAGCATGAGACTCTTAATCTCAGGGTCGTGGGTTGGGCGAAAACAACTAAAATTGTAGTGCTTTTTGACCAATAAAATAGAAATTGAAAGTCTCTTTACAATATTTGCAATATTTTCATTGTTAACATGCAATATATGAATGCATGTCTGGATGATGTGTAATGGGGCAATACCATACCTTAATGTATTCATTGTAAAATAAAAAGTATGTATCATCTTATTATAAAATAAAGTGGAGAAAACACAAATAAGACTTTTTTTCACACAGGTTCAGTCAGCTATTTCCTGATATTCTTCAAAGCGTTCTGATATTGACTGGTAATTGTGTTTGATACTTTCTTAGACTATTTCTGCCTCTGGCTGATGTGTATTTTCTTTCCAAACTCCACCAGAGCCTATGATTACACAGCATCCTATCTGTGGAAAGCGGCAATGCAGGGATAGGGAAGAAAACTATAGGCATCCAAAGGAGCCCGGCTAGCTCAGTCGGTAGAGCATGAGACTCTTTATCTCAGGGTCGTGGTTTCGAGCCCCACGTTGGGCGAAAACAACTAAAATTGTAGTGTTTTTTGACCAAAAAAATACATCCTATCTGTGGAAAACGGCAGTGCAGGGATAGGGAAGAAAACTATAGGCATCCAAAGGAGCCCGGCTAGCTCAGTCGGTAGAGCATAAGACTCTTAATCTCAGGGTCGTGGGTTCTAGCCCCACGTTGGGCGAAAACAACTAAAATTTTAGTGCTTTTTGACCAAAAAAATAGAAATTGAAAGTCTCTTTGCAATATTTTCATTGTTAACATGCAATATATGAATGCATGTCTGGATGATGTGTAATGGGGCAATACCACACCTTAATGTATTCACTGTAAAAGAAAAAGTATGCATCATCTTACTATAAAATAAAGTGGAGAAAACACAAATAAGACTTTTTTCCACACAGGTTTAATCGGCTATTTCCTGATATTCTTCAATGCGTTCTGATATTGACTGGTAATTGTGTTTGATACTTTCTTAGACTATTTCTGCCTCTGGCTGATGTGTATTTTCTTTCCAAACTCCACCAGAGCCTATGATTACACAGCATCCTATCTGTGGAAAACGGCAGTGCAGGGATAGGGAAGAAAACTATAGGCATCCAAAGGAGCCCGGCTAGCTCAGTCGGTAGAGCATGAGACTCTTAATCTCAGGGTCGTGGGTTCGAGCCCCACGTTGGGCGAAAACAACTAACATTGTAGTGCTTTTTTGACCAAAAAAATACATCCTATCTGTGGAAAGCGGCAGTGCAGGGATAGGGAAGAAAACGTTGGGCGAAAACAACTAAAATTTGAGTGCTCTTTGACCAAAAAAATAGAAATTGAAAGTCTCTTTACAATATTTGCAATATTTTGATTGTTAACATGCAATATATGAATGCATGTCTGGATGATGTGTAATGGGGCAATACCACACCTTAATGTATTCACTGTAAAAGAAAAAGTATGTATCATCTTACTATAAAATAAAGTGGAGAAAACACAAATAAGACTTTTTTCCACACAGGTTTAATCGGCTATTTCCTGATATTCTTCAATGCGTTCTGATATTGACTGGTAATTGTGTTTGATACTTTCTTAGACTATTTCTGCCTCTGGCTGATGTGTATTTTCTTTCCAAACTCCACCAGAGCCTATGATTACACAGCATCCTATCTGTGGAAAGCGGCAATGCAGGGATAGGGAAGAAAACTATAGGCATCCAAAGGAGCCCGGCTAGCTCAGTCGGTAGAGCATGAGACTCTTTATCTCAGGGTCGTGGTTTCGAGCCCCACGTTGGGCAAAAACAACTAAAATTGTAGTGTTTTTTGACCAAAAAAATACATCCTATCTGTGGAAAACGGCAGTGCAGGGATAGGGAAGAAAACTATAGGCATCCAAAGGAGCCCGGCTAGCTCAGTCGGTAGAGCATGAGACTCTTAATCTCAGGGTCGTGGGTTCTAGCCCCACGTTGGGCGAAAACAACTAAAATTTTAGTGCTTTTTGACCAAAAAAATAGAAATTGAAAGTCTCTTTGCAATATTTTCATTGTTAACATGCAATATATGAATGCATGTCTGGATGATGTGTAATGGGGCAATACCACACCTTAATGTATTCACTGTAAAAGAAAAAGTATGCATCATCTTACTATAAAATAAAGTGGAGAAAACACAAATAAGACTTTTTTCCACACAGGTTTAATCGGCTATTTCCTGATATTCTTCAATGCGTTCTGATATTGACTGGTAATTGTGTTTGATACTTTCTTAGACTATTTCTGCCTCTGGCTGATGTGTATTTTCTTTCCAAACTCCACCAGAGCCTATGATTACACAGCATCCTATCTGTGGAAAACGGCAGTGCAGGGATAGGGAAGAAAACTATAGGCATCCAAAGGAGCCCGGCTAGCTCAGTCGGTAGAGCATGAGACTCTTAATCTCAGGGTCGTGGGTTCGAGCCCCACGTTGGGCGAAAACAACTAACATTGTAGTGCTTTTTTGACCAAAAAAATACATCCTATCTGTGGAAAGCGGCAGTGCAGGGATAGGGAAGAAAACGTTGGGCGAAAACAACTAAAATTTGAGTGCTCTTTGACCAAAAAAATAGAAATTGAAAGTCTCTTTACAATATTTGCAATATTTTGATTGTTAACATGCAATATATGAATGCATGTCTGGATGATGTGTAATGGGGCAATACCACACCTTAATGTATTCACTGTAAAAGAAAAAGTATGTATCATCTTACTATAAAATAAAGTGGAGAAAACACAAATAAGACTTTTTTCCACACAGGTTTAATCGGCTATTTCCTGATATTCTTCAATGCGTTCTGATATTGACTGGTAATTGTGTTTGATACTTTCTTAGACTATTTCTGCCTCTGGCTGATGTGTATTTTCTTTCCAAACTCCACCAGAGCCTATGATTACACAGCATCCTATCTGTGGAAAGCGGCAATGCAGGGATAGGGAAGAAAACTATAAGCATCCAAAGGAGCCCGGCTAGCTCAGTCGGTAGAGCATGAGACTCTTAATCTCAGGGTCGTGGTTTCGAGCCCCACGTTGGGCGAAAACAACTAAAATTGTAGTGTTTTTTGACCAAAAAAATACATCCTATCTGTGGAAAACGGCAGTGCAGGGATAGGGAAGAAAACTATAGGCATCCAAAGGAGCCCGGCTAGCTCAGTCGGTAGAGCATGAGACTCTTAATCTCAGGGTCGTGGGTTCGAGCCACGCGTTGGGTGAAAACAACTAAAATTGTACTGCTTTTTGACCAAAAAAATAGAAATTGAAAGTCTCTTTACAATATTTGCAATATTTTCATTGTTAACATGCAATATATGAATGCATGTCTGGATGATGTGTAATGGGGCAATACCACACCTTAATGTATTCACTGTAAAAGAAAAAGTATGTATCATCTTACTATAAAATAAAGTGGAGAAAACACAAATAAGACTTTTTTCCACACAGGTTTAATCGGCTATTTCCTGATATTCTTCAATGCGTTCTGATATTGACTGGTAATTGTGTTTGATACTTTCTTAGACTATTTCTGCCTCTGGCTGATGTGTATTTTCTTTCCAAACTGCACCAGAGCCTATGATTACACAGCATCCTATCTGTGGAAAAGGGCAGTGCAGGGATAGGGAAGAAAACTATAGGCGTCCAAAGGAGCCCGGCTAGCTCAGTTGGTACAGCATGAGACTCTTAATCTCAGGGTCGTGGGTTCGAGCCCCACGTTGGGCGAAAACAGCTAAAATTGTAGTGCTTTTTGACCAAAAAAATACATCCTATCTGTGGAAAACGGCAGTGCAGGGATATGGAAGAAAACTATAGGCATCCAAAGGAGCCTGGCTAGCTCAGTCGGTAGAGCATGAGACTCTTAATCTCAGGGTCGTGGGTTCGAGCCCCACGTTGGGCGAAAACAACTAAAATTGTAGTGCTTTTTGACCAAAAAAATACATCCTATCTGTGGAAAGCGGCAGTGCAGGGATAGGGAAGAAAAAGTTGGGCGAAAACAACTAAAATTTTAGTGCTTTTTGACCAAAAAATTAGAAATTGAAAGTCTCTTTACAATATTTGCAATATTTTGATTGTTAACATGCAATATATGAATGCATGTCTGGATGATGTGTAATGGGGCAATACCATACCTTAATGTATTCACTGTAAAAGAAAAAGTATGTATCATCTTACTATAAAATAAAGTGGAGAAAACACAAATAAGACTTTTTTCCACACAGGTTTAATCGGCTATTTCCTGATATTCTTCAATGCGTTCTGATATTGACTGGTAATTGTGTTTGATACTTTCTTAGACTATTTCTGCCTCTGGCTGATGTGTATTTTCTTTCCAAACTCCACCAGAGCCTATGATTACACAGCATCCTATCTGTGGAAAACGGCAGTGCAGGGATAGGGAAGAAAACTATAGGCATCCAAAGGAGCCCGGCTAGCTCAGTCGGTAGGGCATGAGACTCTTAATCTCAGGGTCGTAGGTTGGGCGAAAACAACTAAAATTGTAGTGCTTATTGACCAAAAAAATAGAAATTGAAAGTCTCTTTACAATATTTGCAATATTTTCATTGTTAACATGCAATATATGAATGCATGTCTGGATGATGTGTAATGGGGCAATACCATACCTTAATGTATTCATTGTAAAATAAAAAGTATGTATCATCTTATTATAAAATAAAGTGGAGAAAACACAAATAAGACTTTTTTTCACACAGGTTCAGTCAGCTATTTCCTGATATTCTTCAAAGTGTTCTGATATTGACTGGTAATTATGTTTGATACTTTCTTAGACTATTTCTGCCTCTGGCTGATGTGTATTTTCTTTCCAAACACCACCAGAGCCTATGATTACACAGCATCCTATCTGTGGAAAGCGGCAATGCAGGGATAGGGAAGAAAACTATAGGCATCCAAAGGAGCCCGGCTAGCTCAGTCAGTAGAGCATGAGACTCTTAATCTCAGGGTCGTGGGTTCGAGCCCCACGTTGGGCGAAAACAACTAAAATTGTAGTGCTTTTTGACCAAAAAAATACATCCTATCTGTGGAAAACTGCAGGGATAGGGAAGAAAACTATAGGCATCCAAAGGAGCCCGGCTAGCTCAGTCGGTAGAGCATGAGACTCTTAATCTCAGGGTCGTGGGTTTGAGCCCCACGTTGGGCGAAAACAACTAAAATTGTAGAGCTTTTTGACCAAAAAAATACATCCTATCTGTGGAAAACAGCAGTGCAGGGATAGGGAAGAAAACTATAGGCATCCAAAGGAGCCCGGCTAGCTCAGTCGGTAGAGCATGAGACTCTTAATCTCAGGGTCGTGGGTTCGAGCCCCACGTTGGGGGAAAACAACTAAAATTGTAGTGCTTTTTGACCAAAAAAATACATCCTATCTGTGGAAACCGGCAGTGCAGGGATAGGGAAGAAAACTATGGGCATCCAAAGGAGCCCGGCTTGCTCAGTCGGTAGCGCATGAGACTCTTAATCTCAGGGTCGTGGGTTCAAGCCCCACGTTGGGCGAAAACAACTAAAATTTTAGTGCTTTTTGACCAAAAAAATAGAAATTGAAAGTCTCTTTACAATATTTGCAATATTTTCATTGTTAACATGCAATATATGAATGCATGTCTGGATGATGTGTAATGGGGCAATACCACACCTTAATGTATTCACTGTAAAAGAAAAAGTATGTATCATCTTACTATAAAATAAAGTGGAGAAAACACAAATAAGACTTTTTTCCACACAGGTTAAATCGGCTATTTCCTGATATTCTTCAATGCGTTCTGATATTGACTGGTAATTGTGTTTGATACTTTCTTAGACTATTTCTGCCTCTGGCTGATGTGTATTTTCTTTCCAAACTCCACCAGAGCCTATGATTACACAGCATCCTATCTGTGGAAAACGGCAGTGCAGGGATAGGGAAGAAAACTATAGGCATCCAAAGGAGCCCAGCTAGCTCAGTCGGTAGAACATGAGACTCTTAATCTCAGGGTCATGGTTTCGAGCCCCACGTTGGGCGAAAACAACTAAAATTGTAGTGCTTTTTGACCAAAAAAATACATCCTATCTGTGGAAAGCGGCAGTGCAGGGATAGGGAAGAAAACGTTGGGCGAAAATAGGGGAGAAAACTTTTTGACCAAAAAAATAGAAATTGAAAGTCTCTTTACAATATTTGCAATATTTTGATTGTTAACATGCAATATATGAATGCATGTCTGGATGATGTGTAATGGGGCAATACCACACCTTAATGTATTCACTGTAAAAGAAAAAGTATGTATCATCTTACTATAAAATAAAGTGGAGAAAACACAAATAAGACTTTTTTCCACACAGGTTTAATCGGCTATTTCCTGATATTCTTCAATGCGTTCTGATATTGACTGGTAATTGTGTTTGATACTTTCTTAGACTATTTCTGCCTCTGGCTGATGTGTATTTTCTTTCCAAACTCCACCAGAGCCTATGATTACACAGCATCCTATCTGTGGAAAACGGCAGTGCAGGGATAGGGAAGAAAACTATAGGCATCCAAAGGAGCCCGGCTAGCTCAGTCGGAAGAGCATGAGACTCTTAATCTCAGGGTCGTCGGTTCGAGCCCCATGTTGGGCGAAAACAACTAAAATTGTAGTGCTTTTTGACCAAAAAAATACATCCTATCTGTGGAAAACGGCAGTGCAGGGATAGGGAAGAAAACTATAGGCATCCAAAGGAGCCCGGCTAGCTCAGTCGGTAGAGCATGAGACTCTTAATCTCAGGGTCGTGGGTTGGGCGAAAACAACTAAAATTGTAGTGCTTTTTGACCAATAAAATAGAAATTGAAAGTCTCTTTACAATATTTGCAATATTTTCATTGTTAACATGCAATATATGAATGCATGTCTGGATGATGTGTAATGGGGCAATACCATACCTTAATGTATTCATTGTAAAATAAAAAGTATGTATCATCTTATTATAAAATAAAGTGGAGAAAACACAAATAAGACTTTTTTTCACACAGGTTCAGTCAGCTATTTCCTGATATTCTTCAAAGCGTTCTGATATTGACTGGTAATTGTGTTTGATACTTTCTTAGACTATTTCTGCCTCTGGCTGATGTGTATTTTCTTTCCAAACTCCACCAGAGCCTATGATTACACAGCATCCTATCTGTGGAAAGCGGCAATGCAGGGATAGGGAAGAAAACTATAGGCATCCAAAGGAGCCCGGCTAGCTCAGTCGGTAGAGCATGAGACTCTTTATCTCAGGGTCGTGGTTTCGAGCCCCACGTTGGGCGAAAACAACTAAAATTGTAGTGTTTTTTGACCAAAAAAATACATCCTATCTGTGGAAAACGGCAGTGCAGGGATAGGGAAGAAAACTATAGGCATCCAAAGGAGCCCGGCTAGCTCAGTCGGTAGAGCATGAGACTCTTAATCTCAGGGTCATGGTTTCGAGCCCCACGTTGGGCGAAAACAACTAAAATTGTAGTGCTTTTTGACCAAAAAAATACATCCTATCTGTGGAAAGCGGCAGTGCAGGGATAGGGAAGAAAACGTTGGGCGAAAATAGGGAAGAAAACTTTTTGACCAAAAAAATAGAAATTGAAAGTCTCTTTACAATATTTGCAATATTTTGATTGTTAACATGCAATATATGAATGCATGTCTGGATGATGTGTAATGGGGCAATACCACACCTTAATGTATTCACTGTAAAAGAAAAAGTATGTATCATCTTACTATAAAATAAAGTGGAGAAAACACAAATAAGACTTTTTTCCACACAGGTTTAATCGGCTATTTCCTGATATTCTTCAATGCGTTCTGATATTGACTGGTAATTGTGTGTGATACTTTCTTAGACTATTTCTGCCTCTGGCTGATGTGTATTTTCTTTCCAAACTCCACCAGAGCCTATGATTACACAGCATCCTATCTGTGGAAAACGGCAGTGCAGGGATAGGGAAGAAAACTATAGGCATCCAAAGGAGCCCGGCTAGCTCAGTCGGTAGAGCATGAGACTCTTAATCTCAGGGTCGTCAGTTCGAGCCCCATGTTGGGCGAAAACAACTAAAATTGTAGTGCTTTTTGACCAAAAAAATACATCCTATCTGTGGAAAACGGCAGTGCAGGGATAGGGAAGAAAACTATAGGCATCCAAAGGAGCCCGGCTAGCTCAGTCGGTAGAGCATGAGACTCTTAATCTCAGGGTCGTGGGTTGGGCGAAAACAACTAAAATTGTAGTGCTTTTTGACCAATAAAATAGAAATTGAAATTCTCTTTACAATATTTGCAATATTTTCATTGTTAACATGCAATATATGAATGCATGTCTGGATGATGTGTAATGGGGCAATACCATACCTTAATGTATTCATTGTAAAATAAAAAGTATGTATCATCTTATTATAAAATAAAGTGGAGAAAACACAAATAAGACTTTTTTTCACACAGGTTCAGTCAGCTATTTCCTGATATTCTTCAAAGCGTTCTGATATTGACTGGTAATTGTGTTTGATACTTTCTTAGACTATTTCTGCCTCTGGCTGATGTGTATTTTCTTTCCAAACTCCACCAGAGCCTATGATTACACAGCATCCTATCTGTGGAAAGCGGCAATGCAGGGATAGGGAAGAAAACTATAGGCGTCCAAAGGAGCCCGGCTAGCTCAGTCGGTAGAGCATAAGACTCTTAATCTCAGGGTCGTGGTTTCGAGCCCCACGTTGGGCGAAAACAACTAAAATTGTAGTGCTTTTTGACCAAAAAAATACATCCTATCTGTGGAAAACGGCAGTGCAGGGATAGGGAAGAAAACTATAGGCATCCAAAGGAGCCCGGCTAGCTCAGTCGGTAGAGCATGAGACTCTTAATCTCAGGGTCGTGGGTTCAAGCCCCACGTTGGGCGAAAACAACTAAAATTTTAGTGCTTTTTGACCAAAAAAATAGAAATTGAAAGTCTCTTTACAATATTTGCAATATTTTCATTGTTAACATGCAATATATGAATGCATGTCTGGATGATGTGTAATGGGGCAATACCACACCTTAATGTATTCACTGTAAAAGAAAAAGTATGTATCATCTTACTATAAAATAAAGTGGAGAAAACACAAATAAGACTTTTTTCCACACAGGTTAAATCGGCTATTTCCTGATATTCTTCAATGCGTTCTGATATTGACTGGTAATTTTGTTTGATACTTTCTTAGACTATTTCTGCCTCTGGCTGATGTGTATTTTCTTTCCAAACTCCACCAGAGCCTATGATTACACAGCATCCTATCTGTGGAAAATGGCAGTGCAGGGATAGGGAAGAAAACTATAGGCATCCAACGGAGCCCGGCTAGCTCAGTTGGTAGAGCATGAGACTCTTAATCTCAGGGTCGTGGTTTCGAGCCCCACGTTGGGCGAAAACAACTAAAATTGTAGTGCTTTTTGACCAAAAAAATACATCCTATCTGTGGAAAACGGCAGTGCAGGGATAGGGAAGAAAACTATGGGCATCCAAAGGAGCCCGGCTAGCTCAGTCGGTAGAGCATGAGACTCTTAATCTCAGGGTCATGGTTTCGAGCCCCACGTTGGGTGAAAACAACTAAAATTGTAGTGCTTTTTGACCAAAAAAATACATCCTATCTGTGGAAAGCGGCAGTGCAGGGATAGGGAAGAAAACGTTGGGCGAAAATAGGGAAGAAAACTTTTTGACCAAAAAAATAGAAATTGAAAGTCTCTTTACAATATTTGCAATATTTTGATTGTTAACATGCAATATATGAATGCATGTCTGGATGATGTGTAATGGGGCAATACCACACCTTAATGTATTCACTGTAAAAGAAAAAGTATGTATCATCTTACTATAAAATAAAGTGGAGAAAACACAAATAAGACTTTTTTCCACACAGGTTTAATCGGCTATTTCCTGATATTCTTCAATGCGTTCTGATATTGACTGGTAATTGTGTTTGATACTTTCTTAGACTATTTCTGCCTCTGGCTGATGTGTATTTTCTTTCCAAACTCCACCAGAGCCTATGATTACACAGCATCCTATCTGTGGAAAACGGCAGTGCAGGGATAGGGAAGAAAACTATAGGCATCCAAAGGAGCCCGGCTAGCTCAGTCGGTAGAGCATGAGACTCTTAATCTCAGGGTCGTCGGTTCGAGCCCCATGTTGGGCGACAACAACTAAAATTGTAGTGCTTTTTGACCAAAAAAATACATCCTATCTGTGGAAAACGGCAGTGCAGGGATAGGGAAGAAAAATATAGGCATCCAAAGGAGCCCGGCTAGCTCAGTCGGTAGAGCATGAGACTCTTAATCTCAGGGTCGTGGGTTGGGCGAAAACAACTAAAATTGTAGTGCTTTTTGACCAATAAAATAGAAATTGAAAGTCTCTTTACAATATTTGCAATATTTTCATTGTTAACATGCAATATATGAATGCATGTCTGGATGATGTGTAATGGGGCAATACCATACCTTAATGTATTCATTGTAAAATAAAAAGTATGTATCATCTTATTATAAAATAAAGTGGAGAAAACACAAATAAGACTTTTTTTCACACAGGTTCAGTCAGCTATTTCCTGATATTCTTCAAAGCGTTCTGATATTGACTGGTAATTGTGTTTGATACTTTCTTAGACTATTTCTGCCTCTGGCTGATGTGTATTTTCTTTCCAAACTCCACCAGAGCCTATGATTACACAGCATCCTATCTGTGGAAAGCGGCAATACAGGGATAGGGAAGAAAACTATAGGCATCCAAAGGAGCCCGGCTAGCTCAGTCGGTAGAGCATGAGACTCTTAATCTCAGGGTCGTGGTTTCGAGCCCCACGTTGGGCGAAAACAACTAAAATTGTAGTGTTTTTTGACCAAAAAAATACATCCTATCTGTGGAAAACGGCAGTGCAGGGATAGGGAAGAAAACTATAGGCATCCAAAGGAGCCCGGCTAGCTCAGTCGGTAGAGCATTAGACTCTTAATCTCAGGGTCGTGGGTTCAAGCCCCACGTTGGGCGAAAACAACTAATATTGTACTGCTTTTTGACCAAAAAAATAGAAATTGAAAGTCTCTTTACAATATTTGCAATATTTTCATTGTTAACATGCAATATATGAATGCATGTCTGGATGATGTGTAATGGGGCAATACCATACCTTAATGTATTCACTGTAAAAGAAAAAGTATGTATCATCTTATTATAAAATAAAGTGGAGAAAACACAAATAAGACTTTTTTCCACACAGGTTTATTCGGCTATTTCCTGATATTCTTCAATGCGTTCTGATATTGACTGGTAATTGTGTTTGATACTTTCTTAGACTATTTCTGCCTCTGGCTGATGTGTATTTTCTTTCCAAACTCCACCAGAGCCTATGATTACACAGCATCCTATCTGTGGAAAACGGCAGTGCAGGGATAGGGAAGAAAACTATAGGCATCCAAAGGAGCCCGGCTAGCTCAGTCGGTAGAGCATGAGACTCTTAATCTCAGGGTCGTGGTTTCGAGCCCCACGTTGGGCGAAAACAACTAAAATTGTAGTGCTTTTTGACCAAAAAAATACATCCTATCTGTGGAAAACGGCAGTGCAGGGATAGGGAAGAAAACTATAGGCATCCAAAGGAGCCCGGCTAGCTCAGTCGGTAGAGCATGAGACTCTTAATCTCAGGGTCGTGGGTTGGGCGGAAACAACTAAAATTGTAGTGCTTTTTGACCAATAAAATAGAAATTGAAAGTCTCTTTACAATATTTGCAATATTTTCATTGTTAACATGCAATATATGAATGCATGTCTGGATGATGTGTAATGGGGCAATACCATACCTTAATGTATTCACTGTAAAAGAAAAAGTATGTATCATCTTATTATAAAATAAAGTGGAGAAAACACAAGAAAGACTTTTTTCCACACAGGTTTATTCGGCTATTTCCTGATATTCTTCAATGCGTTCTGATATTGACTGGTAATTGTGTTTGATACTTTCTTAGACTATTTCTGCCTCTGGCTGATGTGTATTTTCTTTCCAAACTCCACCAGAGCCTATGATTACACAGCTTCCTATCTGTGGAAAACGGCAGTGCAGGGATAGGGAAGAAAACTATAGGAATCCAAAGGAGCCCGGCTAGCTCAGTCGGTAGAGCATGAGACTCTTAATCTCAGGGTCGTGGGTTTGAGCCCCATGTTGGGTGAAAACAACTAAAATTGTAGTGCTTTTTGACCAAAAAAATACATCCTATCTGTGGAAAACGGCAGTGCAGGGATAGGGAAGAAAACTATAGGCATACAAAGGAGCCCGGCTAGCTCAGTCGGTAGAGCATGAGACTCTTAATCTCAGGGTCGTGGGTTCGAGCCCCATGTTGGGCGAAAACAACTTAAATTGTAGTGCTTTTTGACCAAAAAAATACATCCTATCTGTGGAAAGCGGCAGTGCAGGGATAGGGAAGAAAACGTTGGGCGAAAACAACTAACATTTTAGTGCTTTTTGACCAAAAAAATAGAAATTGAAAGTCTCTTTACAATATTTGCAATATTTTGATTGTTAACATGCAATATATGAATGCATGTCTGGATGATGTGTAATGGGGCAATACCACACCTTAATGTATTCACTGTAAAAGAAAAAGTATGTATCATCTTACTATAAAATAAAGTGGAGAAAACACAAATAAGACTTTTTTCCACACAGGTTTAATCGGCTATTTCCTGATATTCTTCAATGCGTTCTGATATTGACTGGTAATTGTGTTTGATACTTTCTTAGACTATTTCTGCCTCTGGCTGATGTGTATTTTCTTTCCAAACTCCACCAGAGCCTATGATTACACAGCATCCTATCTGTGGAAAAGGGCAGTGCAGAGATAGGGAAGAAAACTATAGGCAGCCAAAGGAGCCCGGCTAGCTCAGTCGGTAGAGCATGAGACTCTTAATCTCAGGGTCGTGGGTTCGAGCCCCACGTTGGGCGAAAACAACTAAAATTGTAGTGCTTTTTGACCAAAAAAATACATCCTATCTGTGGAAAACGGCAGTGCAGGGATATGGAAGAAAACTATAGGCATCCAAAGGAGCCCGGCTAGCTCAGTCGGTAGAGCATGAGACTCTTAATCTCAGGGTCGGTGGTTCGAGCCCCACGTTGGGTGAAAACAACTAAAATTGTAGTGCTTTTTGACCAAAAAAATACATCCTATCTGTGGAAAGCGGCAGTGCAGGGATAGGGAAGAAAACGTTGGGCGAAAACAACTAAAATTTTAGTGCTTTTTGACCAAAAAAATAGAAATTGAAAGTCTCTTTACAATATTTGCAATATTTTGATTGTTAACATGCAATATATGAATGCATGTCTGGATGATGTGTAATGGGGCAATACAATACCTTAATGTATTCACTGTAAAAGAAAAAGTATGTATCATCTTACTATAAAATAAAGTGGAGAAAACACAAATAAGACTTTTTTCCACACAGGTTTAATCGGCTATTTCCTGATATTCTTCAATGCGTTCTGATATTGACTGGTAATTGTGTTTGATACTTTCTTAGACTATTTCTGCCTCTGGCTGATGTGTATTTTCTTTCCAAACTCCACCAGAGCCTCTGATTACACAGCATCCTATCTGTGGAAAACGGCAGTGCAGGGATAGGGAAGAAAACTATAGGCATCCAAAGGAGCCCGGCTAGCTCAGTCGGTAGAGCATGAGACTCTTAATCTCAGGGTCGTAGGTTGTTCGAAAACAACTAAAATTGTAGTGCTTTTTGACCAAAAAAATAGAAATTGAAAGTCTCTTTACAATATTTGCAATATTTTCATTGTTAACATGCAATATATGAATGCATGTCTGGATGATGTGTAATGGGGCAATACCATACCTTAATGTATTCATTGTAAAATAAAAAGTATGTATCATCTTATTATAAAATAAAGTGGAGAAAACACAAATAAGACTTTTTTTCACACAGGTTCAGTCAGCTATTTCCTGATATTCTTCAAAGCGTTCTGATATTTACTGGTAATTATGTTTGATACTTTCTTAGACTATTTCTGCCTCTGGCTGATGTGCATTTTCTTTCCAAACTCCACCAGAGCCTATGATTACACAGCATCATATCTGTGGAAAACGGCAGTGCAGGGATAGGGAAGAAAACTATAGGCATCCAAAGGAGCCCGGCTAGCTCAGTCGGTAGAGCATGAAACTCTTAATCTCAGGGTCGTGGGTTGGGCGAAAACAACTAAAATTGTAGTGCTTTTTGACCAAAAAAATAGAAATTGAAAGTCTCTTTACAATATTTGCAATATTTTCATTGTTAACATGCAATATATGAATGCATGTCTGGATGATGTGTAATGGGGCAATACCACACCTTAATGTATTCACTGTAAAAGAAAAAGTATGTATCATCTTACTATAAAATAAAGTGGAGAAAACACAAATAAGACTTTTTTCCACACAGGTTTAATCGGCTATTTCCTGATATTCTTCAATGCGTTCTGATATTGACTGGTAATTGTGTTTGATACTTTCTTAGACTATTTCTGCCTCTGGCTGATGTGTATTTTCTTTCCAAACTCCACCAGAGCCTATGATTACACAGCATCCTATCTGTGGAAAACGGCAGTGCAGGGATAGGGAAGAAAACTATAGGCATCCAAAAGAGCCCGGCTAGCTCAGTCGGTAGAGCATGAGACTCTTAATCTCAGGGTAGTGGGTTTGAGCCCCACGTTGGGCGAAAACAACTAAAATTGTAGTGCTTTTTGACCAAAAAAATACATCCTATCTGTGGAAAACGGCAGTGCAGGGATAGGGAAGAAAACTATAGGCATCCAAAGGACCCCGGCTAGCTCAGTCGGTAGAGCATGAGACTCTTAATCTCAGGGACATGGGTTCGAACTCCACGTTGGGCGAAAACAACAAACATTTTAGTGCTTTTTGACCAAAAAAATAGAAATTGAAAGTCTCTTCACAATATTTGCAATATTTTCATTGTTAACATGCAATATATGAATGCATGTCTGGATGATGTTTAATGGGGCAATACCATACCTTAATGTATTCACTGTAAAAGAAAAAGTATGTATCATCTTATTATAAAATAAAGTGGAGAAAACACAAATAAGACTTTTTTTCACACAGGTTCAGTCAGCTATTTCCTGATATTCTTCAAAGTGTTCTGATATTGACTGGTAATTGTGTTTGATACTTTCTTAGACTATTTCTGCCCCTGGCTGATGTGTATTTTCTTTCCAAACTCCACCAGAGCCTATGATTACACAGCATTCTATCTGTGGAAAACGGCAGTGCAGGGATAGGGAAGAAAACTATAGGTATCCAAAGGAGCCCGGCTAGCTGAGTCGGTAGAGCATGAGACTCTTAATCTCAGGGTCGTGGGTTCAAGCCCCACGTTGGGCGAAAACAACTAAAATTTTAGTGCTTTTTGACCAAAAAAATAGAAATTGAAAGTCTCTTTACAATATTTGCAATATTTTGATTGTTAACATGCAATATATGAATGCATGTCTGGATGATGTGTAATGGGGCAATACCACACCTTAAAGTATTCACTGTAAAAGAAAAAGTATGTATCATCTTACTATAAAATAAAGTGAAGAAAACACAAATAAGACTTTTTTCCACACAGGTTTAATCGGCTATTTCCTGATATTCTTCAATGCGTTCTGATATTGACTGGTAATTGTGTTTGATACTTTCTTAGATTATTTCTGCCTCTGGCTGATGTGTATTTTCTTTCCAAACTCCACCAGAGCCTATGATTACACAGCATCCTATCTGTGGAAAACGGCAGTGCAGGGATAGGGAAGAAAACTATAGGCGTCCAAAAGAGCCCGGCTAGCTGAGTTGGTAGAGCATGAGACTCTTAATCTCAGGGTCGTGGGTTTGAGCCCCACGTTGGGCGAAAACAACTAAACTTGTTGTGCTTTTTGACCAAAAAAATACATCCTATCTGTGGAAAGCGGCAGTGCAGGGATAGGGAAGAAAACGTTGGGCGAAAACAACTAAAATTTTAGTGCTTTTTGACCAAAAAAATAGAAATTGAAAGTCTCTTTACAATATTTGCAATATTTTCATTGTTAACATGCAATATATGAATGCATGTCTGGATGATGTGTAATGGGGCAATACCACACCTTAATGTATTCACTGTAAAAGAAAAAGTATGTATCATCTTACTATAAAATAAAGTGGAGAAAACACAAATAAGACTTTTTTCCACACAGGTTTAATCGGCTATTTCCTGATATTCTTCAATGCATTCTGATATTGACTGGTAATTGTGTTTGATACTTTCTTAGACTATTTCTGCCTCTGGCTGATGTGTATTTTCTTTCCAAACTCCACCAGAGCCTATGATTACACAGCATCCTATCTGTGGAAAGCGGCAGTGCAGGGATAGGGAAGAAAACTATAGGCATCCAAAGGAGCCCGGCTAGCTCAGTCAGTAGAGCATGAGACTCTTAATCTCAGGGTCGTGGGTTCGAGCCCCACGTTGGGCGAAAACAACTAAAATTGTAGTGCTTTTTGACCAAAAAAATACATCCTATCTGTGGAAAGCGGCAGTGCAGGGATAGGGAAGAAAACGTTGGGCGAAAACAACTTCAATTTTAGTGCTTTTTGACCAAAAAAATAGAAATTGAAAGTCTCTTTACAATATTTGCAATATTTTGATTGTTAACATGCAATATATGAATGCATGTCTGGATGATGTGTAATGAGGCAATACCATGCCTTAATGTATTCACTGTAAAAGAAAAAGTATGTATCATCTTACTATAAAATAAAGTGGAGAAAACACAAATAAGACTTTTTTCCACACAGGTTTAATCGGCTATTTCCTGATATTCTTCAATGCGTTCTGATATTGACTGGTAATTGTGTTTGATACTTTCTTAGACTATTTCTGCCTCTGGCTGATGTGCATTTTCTTTCCAAACTCCACCAGAGCCTATGATTACACAGCATCATATCTGTGGAAAACGGCAGTGCAGGGATAGGGAAGAAAACTATAGGCATCCAAAGGAGCCCGGCTAGCTCAGTCGGTAGAGCATGAAACTCTTAATCTCAGGGTCGTGGGTTGGGCGAAAACAACTAAAATTGTAGTGCTTTTTGACCAAAAAAATAGAAATTGAAAGTCTCTTTACAATATTTGCAATATTTTCATTGTTAACATGCAATATATGAATGCATGTCTGGATGATGTGTAATGGGGCAATACCACACCTTAATGTATTCACTGTAAAAGAAAAAGTATGTATCATCTTACTATAAAATAAAGTGGAGAAAACACAAATAAGACTTTTTTCCACACAGGTTTAATCGGCTATTTCCTGATATTCTTCAATGCGTTCTGATATTGACTGGTAATTGTGTTTGATACTTTCTTAGACTATTTCTGCCTCTGGCTGATGTGTATTTTCTTTCCAAACTCCACCAGAGCCTATGATTACACAGCATGCTATCTGTGGAAAACGGCAGTGCAGGGATAGGGAAGAAAACTATAGGCATCCAAAGGAGCCCGGCTAGCTCAGTCGGTAGAGCATGAGACTCTTAATCTCAGGGTCGTGGGTTCGAGCCCCACGTTGGGCGAAAACAACTAAAATTGTACTGCTTTTTGACCAAAAAAATACATCCTATCTGTGGAAAGCGGCAGTGCAGGGATAGGGAAGAAAACTTTGGGCGAAAACAACTAAAATTTTAGTGCTTTTTGACCAAAAAAATAGAAATTGAAAGTCTCTTTACAATATTTGCAATATTTTGATTGTTAACATGCAATATATGAATGCATGTCTGGATGATGTGTAATGGGGCAATACCATACCTTAATGTATTCACTGTAAAAGAAAAAGTATGTATCATCTTACTATAAAATAAAGTGGAGAAAACACAAATAAGACTTTTTTCCACACAGGTTTAATCGGCTATTTCCTGATATTCTTCAATGCATTCTGATATTGACTGGTAATTGTGTTTGATACTTTCTTAGACTATTTCTGCCTCTGGCTGATGTGTATTTTCTTTCCAAACTCCACCAGAGCCTATGATTACACAGCATCCTATCTGTGGAAAGCGGCAGTGCAGGGATAGGGAAGAAAACTATAGGCATCCAAAGGAGCCCGGCTAGCTCAGTCAGTAGAGCATGAGACTCTTAATCTCAGGGTCGTGGGTTCGAGCCCCACGTTGGGCGAAAACAACTAAAATTGTAGTGCTTTTTGACCAAAAAAATACATCCTATCTGTGGAAAGCGGCAGTGCAGGGATAGGGAAGAAAACGTTGGGCGAAAACAACTTCAATTTTAGTGCTTTTTGACCAAAAAAATAGAAATTGAAAGTCTCTTTACAATATTTGCAATATTTTGATTGTTAACATGCAATATATGAATGCATGTCTGGATGATGTGTAATGAGGCAATACCATGCCTTAATGTATTCACTGTAAAAGAAAAAGTATGTATCATCTTACTATAAAATAAAGTGGAGAAAACACAAATAAGACTTTTTTCCACACAGGTTTAATCGGCTATTTCCTGATATTCTTCAATGCGTTCTGATATTGACTGGTAATTGTGTTTGATACTTTCTTAGACTATTTCTGCCTCTGGCTGATGTGCATTTTCTTTCCAAACTCCACCAGAGCCTATGATTACACAGCATCATATCTGTGGAAAACGGCAGTGCAGGGATAGGGAAGAAAACTATAGGCATCCAAAGGAGCCCGGCTAGCTCAGTCGGTAGAGCATGAAACTCTTAATCTCAGGGTCGTGGGTTGGGCGAAAACAACTAAAATTGTAGTGCTTTTTGACCAAAAAAATAGAAATTGAAAGTCTCTTTACAATATTTGCAATATTTTCATTGTTAACATGCAATATATGAATGCATGTCTGGATGATGTGTAATGGGGCAATACCACACCTTAATGTATTCACTGTAAAAGAAAAAGTATGTATCATCTTACTATAAAATAAAGTGGAGAAAACACAAATAAGACTTTTTTCCACACAGGTTTAATCGGCTATTTCCTGATATTCTTCAATGCGTTCTGATATTGACTGGTAATTGTGTTTGATACTTTCTTAGACTATTTCTGCCTCTGGCTGATGTGTATTTTCTTTCCAAACTCCACCAGAGCCTATGATTACACAGCATGCTATCTGTGGAAAACGGCAGTGCAGGGATAGGGAAGAAAACTATAGGCATCCAAAGGACCCCGGCTAGCTCAGTCGGTAGAGCATGAGACTCTTAATCTCAGGGTCGTGGGTTCGAGCCCCACGTTGGGCGAAAACAACTAAAATTGTACTGCTTTTTGACCAAAAAAATACATCCTATCTGTGGAAAGCGGCAGTGCAGGGATAGGGAAGAAAACGTTGGGCGAAAACAACTAAAATTTTAGTGCTTTTTGACCAAAAAAATAGAAATTGAAAGTCTCTTTACAATATTTGCAATATTTTGATTGTTAACATGCAATATATGAATGCATGTCTGGATGATGTGTAATGGGGCAATACCATACCTTAATGTATTCACTGTAAAAGAAAAAGTATGTATCATCTTACTATAAAATAAAGTGGAGAAAACACAAATAAGACTTTTTTCCACACAGGTTTAATCGGCTATTTCCTGATATTCTTCAATGCGTTCTGATATTGACTGGTAATTGTGTTTGATACTTTCTTAGACTATTTCTGCCTCTGGCTGATGTGCATTTTCTTTCCAAACTCCACCAGAGCCTATGATTACACAGCATCATATCTGTGGAAAACGGCAGTGCAGGGATAGGGAAGAAAACTATAGGCATCCAAAGGAGCCCGGCTAGCTCAGTCGGTAGAGCATGAAACTCTTAATCTCAGGGTCGTGGGTTGGGCGAAAACAACTAAAATTGTAGTGCTTTTTGACCAAAAAAATAGAAATTGAAAGTCTCTTTACAATATTTGCAATATTTTCATTGTTAACATGCAATATATGAATGCATGTCTGGATGATGTGTAATGGGGCAATACCACACCTTAATGTATTCACTGTAAAAGAAAAAGTATGTATCATCTTACTATAAAATAAAGTGGAGAAAACACAAATAAGACTTTTTTCCACACAGGTTTAATCGGCTATTTCCTGATATTCTTCAATGCGTTCTGATATTGACTGGTAATTGTGTTTGATACTTTCTTAGACTATTTCTGCCTCTGGCTGATGTGTATTTTCTTTCCAAACTCCACCAGAGCCTATGATTACACAGCATGCTATCTGTGGAAAACGGCAGTGCAGGGATAGGGAAGAAAACTATAGGCATCCAAAGGACCCCGGCTAGCTCAGTCGGTAGAGCATGAGACTCTTAATCTCAGGGTCGTGGGTTCGAGCCCCACGTTGGGCGAAAACAACTAAAATTGTACTGCTTTTTGACCAAAAAAATACATCCTATCTGTGGAAAGCGGCAGTGCAGGGATAGGGAAGAAAACGTTGGGCGAAAACAACTAAAATTTTAGTGCTTTTTGACCAAAAAAATAGAAATTGAAAGTCTCTTTACAATATTTGCAATATTTTGATTGTTAACATGCAATATATGAATGCATGTCTGGATGATGTGTAATGGGGCAATACCATACCTTAATGTATTCACTGTAAAAGAAAAAGTATGTATCATCTTACTATAAAATAAAGTGGAGAAAACACAAATAAGACTTTTTTCCACACAGGTTTAATCGGCTATTTCCTGATATTCTTCAATGCGTTCTGATATTGACTGGTAATTGTGTTTGATACTTTCTTAGACTATTTCTGCCTCTGGCTGATGTGTATTTTCTTTCCAAACTCCACCAGAGCCTATGATTACACAGCATCATATCTGTGGAAAACGGCAGTGCAGGGATAGGGAAGAAAACTAGAGGCATCCAAAGGAGCCCGGCTAGCTCAGTCGGTAGAGCATGAGACTCTTAATCTCAGGGTCGTGGGTTGGGCGAAAACAACTAAAATTGTAGTGCTTTTTGACCAAAAAAATAGAAATTGAAAGTCTCTTTACAATATTTGCAATATTTTCATTGTTAACATGCAATAAATGAATGCATGTCTGGATGATGTGTAATGGGGCAATACCATACCTTAATGTATTCATTGTAAAATAAAAAGTATGTATCATCTTATTATAAAATAAAGTGGAGAAAACACAAATAAGACTTTTTTTCACACAGGTTCAGTCAGCTATTTCCTGATATTCTTCAAAGCGTTCTGATATTGACTGGTAATTGTGTTTGATACTTTCTTAGACTATTTCTGCCTCTGGCTGATGTGTATTTTCTTTCCAAACTCCACCAGAGCCTATGATTACACAGCATCCTATCTGTGGAAAGCGGCAATGCAGGGATAGGGAAGAAAACTATAGGCATCCAAAGGAGCCCGGCTAGCTCAGTCGGTAGAGCATGAGACTCTTAATCTCAGGGTCGTCGGTTCGAGCCCCACGTTGGGCGAAAACAACTAAAATTGTAGTGTTTTTTGACCAAAAAAATACATCCTATCTGTGGAAAACGGCAGTGCAGGGATAGGGAAGAAAACTATATGCTTCCAAAGGAGCCCGGCTAGCTCAGTCGGTAGAGCATGAGACTCTTAATCTCAGGGTCGTGGGTTCGAGCCCCACTTTGGGCGAAAACAACTAAAACTTTAGTGCTTTTTGACCAAAAAAATAGAAATTGAAAGTCTCTTTACAATATTTGCAATATTTTGATTGTTAACATGCAATATATGAATGCATGTCTGGATGATGTGTAATGGGGCAATACCACACCTTAATGTATTCACTGTAAAAGAAAAAGTATGTATCATCTTACTATAAAATAAAGTGGAGAAAACACAAATAAGACTTTTTTCCACACAGGTTTAATCGGCTATTTCCTGATATTCTTCAATGCGTTCTGATATTGACTGGTAATTGTGTTTGATACTTTCTTAGACTATTTCTGCCTCTGGCTGATGTGTATTTTCTTTCCAAACTCCACCAGAGCCTATGATTACACAGCATCCTATCTGTGGAAAGCGGCTGTGCAGGGATAGGGAAGAAAACTATAGGCATCCAAAGGAGCCCGGCTAGCTCAGTCGGTAGAGCATGAGACTCTTAATCTCAGGGTCGTGGGTTCGAGCCCCACGTTGGGCGAAAACAACTAAAATTGTAGTCCTTTTTGACCAAAAATATACATCCTATCTGTGGAAAACGGCAGTGCAGGGATAGGGAAGAAAACTATGGGCGTCCAAAGGAGCCCGGCTTGCTCAGTCGGTAGCGCATGAGACTCTTAATCTCAGGGTCGTGGGTTCGAGCCCCATGTTGGGCGAAAACAACTAAAATTTTAGTGCTTTTTGACCAAAAAAATAGAAATTGAAAGTCTCTTTACAATATTTGCAATATTTTGATTGTTAACATGCAATATATGAATGCATGTCTGGATGATGTGTAAAGGGGCAATACCACACCTTAATGTATTCACTGTAAAAGAAAAAGTATGTATCATCTTACTATAAAATAAAGTGGAGAAAACACAAATAAGACTTTTTTCCACACAGGTTTAATCGGCTATTTCCTGATATTCTTCAATGCGTTCTGATATTGACTGGTAATTGTGTTTGATACTTTCTTAGACTATTTCTGCCTCTGGCTGATGTGTATTTTCTTTCCAAACTCCACCAGAGCCTATGATTACACAGCATCCTATCTGTGGAAAGCGGCAGTGCAGGGATAGGGAAGAAAACTATAGGCATCCAAAGGAGCCCGGCTAGCTCAGTCGGTAGAGCATGAGACTCTTAATCTCAGGGTCGTGGGTTCGAGCCCCACGTTGGGCGAAAACAACTAAAATTGTACTGCTTTTTGACCAAAAAAATAGAAATTGAAAGTCTCTTTACAATATTTGCAATATTTTCATTGTTAACATGCAATATATGAATGCATGTCTGGATGATGTGTAATGGGGCAATACCACACCTTAATGTATTCACTGTAAAAGAAAAAGTATGTATCTTCTTACTATAAAATAAAGTGGAGAAAACACAAATAAGACTTTTTTCCACACAGGTTTATTCGGCTATTTCCTGATATTCTTCAATGCGTTCTGATATTGACTGGTAATTGTGTTTGATACTTTCTTAGACTATTTCTGCCTCTGGCTGATGTGTATTTTCTTTCCAAACTCCACCAGAGCCTATGATTACACAGCTTCCTATCTGTGGAAAACGGCAATGCAGGGATAGGGAAGAAAACTATAGGCATCCAGTGAAGCCCGGCTAGCTCAGTCGGTAGAGCATGAGACTCTTAATCTCAGGGTCGTGGGTTCGAGCCCCATGTTGGGCGAAAACAACTAAAATTGTAGTGCAATTTGACCAAAAAAATACATCCTATCTGTGGAAACCGGCAGTGCAGGCATAGGGAAGAAAACTATGGGCATCCAAAGGAGCCCGGCTTGCTCAGTCGGTAGCGCATGAGACTCTTAATCTCAGGGTCGTGGGTTCGAGCCCCACGTTGGGCGAAAACAACAAAAATTTTAGTGCTTTTTGACCAAAAAAATAGAAATTGAAAGTCTCTTTACAATATTTGCAATATTTTGATTGTTAACATGCAATATATGAATGCATGTCTGGATGATGTGTAATGGGGCAATACCACACCTTAATGTATTCACTGTAAAAGAAAAAGTATGTATCATCTTACTATAAAATAAAGTGGAGAAAACACAAATAAAACTTTTTTCCACACAGGTTTAATCGGCTATTTCCTGATATTCTTCATTGCGTTCTGATATTGACTGGTAATTGTGTTTGATACTTTCTTAGACTATTTCTGCCTCTGGCTGATGTGTATTTTCTTTCCAAACTCCACCAGAGCCTATGATTACACAGCATCCTATCTGTGGAAAACAGCAGTGCAGGGATAGGGAAGAAAACTATAGGCATCCAAAGGAGCCCGGCTAGCTCAGTTGGTAGAGCATGAGATTCTTAATCTCAGGGTCGTGGGTTCGAGCCCCACGTTGGGCGAAAACAACTAAAATTTTAGTGCTTTTTGACCAAAAAAATAGAAATTGAAAGTCTCTTTACAATATTTGCAATATTTTGATTGTTAACATGCAATATATGAATGCATGTCTGGATGATGTGTAAAGGGGCAATACCACACCTTAATGTATTCACTGTAAAAGAAAAAGTATGTATCATCTTACTATAAAATAAAGTGGAGAAAACACAAATAAGACTTTTTTCCACACAGGTTAAATCGGCTATTTCCTGATATTCTTCAATGCGTTCTGATATTGACTGGTAATTGTGTTTGATACTTTCTTAGACTATTTCTGCCTCTGGCTGATGTGTATTTTCTTTCCAAACTCCACCAGAGCCTATGATTACACAGCATCCTATCTGTGGAAAGCAGCAGTGCAGGGATAGGGAAGAAAACTATAGGCATCCAAAGGAGCCCGGCTAGCTCAGTCGGTAGAGCATGAGACTCTTAATCTCAGGGTCGTGGGTTCGAGCCCCACGTTGAGCGAAAACAACTAAAATTGTAGTGCTTTTTGACCAAAAAAATACATCCTATCTGTGGAAACTGGCAGTGCAGGGATAGGGAAGAAAACTATGGGCATCCA
>NC_090928.1:530106494-530138994 GCF_040938575.1 Ambystoma mexicanum | reverse complement strand
AGTGCAGGGATAGGGAAGAAAACTATGGGCATCCAAAGGAGCCCGGCTTGCTCAGTCGGTAGCGCATGAGACTCTTAATCTCAGGGTCGTGGGTTCAAGCCCCACGTTGGGCGAAAACAACTAAAATTTTAGTGCTTTTTGACCAAAAAAATAGAAATTGAAAGTCTCTTTACAATATTTGCAATATTTTCATTGTTAACATGCAATATATGAATGCATGTCTGGATGATGTGTAATGGGGCAATACCACACCTTAATGTATTCACTGTAAAAGAAAAAGTATATATCATCTTACTATAAAATAAAGTGGAGAAAACACAAATAAGACTTTTTTCCACACAGGTTAAATCGGCTATTTCCTGATATTCTTCAATGCGTTCTGATATTGACTGGTAATTGTGTTTGATACTTTCTTAGACTATTTCTGCCTCTGGCTGATGTGTATTTTCTTTCCAAACTCCACCAGAGCCTATGATTACACAGCATCCTATCTGTGGAAAACGGCAGTGCAGGGATAGGGAAGAAAACTATAGGCATCCAAAGGAGCCCGGCTAGCTCAGTCGGTAGAGCATGAGACTCTTAATCTCAGGGTCGTGGGTTTGAGCCCCACGTTGGGCGAAAACAACTCAAATTTTAGTGCTTTTTGACCAAAAAAATACATCCTATCTGTGGAAAACGGCATTGCAGGGATAGGGAAGAAAACTATAGGCATCCAAAGGAGCCCGGCTAGCTCAGTCGGTAGAGCATGAGACTCTTAATCTCAGGGTCGTGGGTTCGAGCCCCACGTTGGGTGAAAACAACTAAAATTTTAGAGCTTTTTGACCAAAAAAATTGAAATTGAAAGTCTCTTTACAATATTTGCAATATTTTCATTGTTAACATGCAATATATGAATGCATGTCTGGATGATGTGTAATGGGGCAATACCACACCTTAATGTATTCACCGTAAAAGAAAAAGTAGGTATCATCTTACTATAAAATAAAGTGGAGAAAACACAAATAAGACTTTTTTCCACACAGGTTTAATCGGCTATTTCCTGATATTCTTCAATGCGTTCTGATATTGACTGGTAATTGTGTTTGATACTTTCTTAGACTATTTCTGCCTCTGGCTGATGTGTATTTTCTTTCCAAACTCCACCAGAGCCTATGATTACACAGCATCCTATCTGTGGAAAACGGCAGTGCAGGGATAGGGAAGAAAACTATAAGCATCCAAAGGAGCCTTGCTAGCTCAGTTGGTAGAGCATGAGACTCTTAATCTCAGGGTCGTGGGTTCGAGCCCCATGTTGGGCAAAAACAATTAATATTTTAGTGCTTTTTGACCAAAAAAATAGAAATTGAAAGTCTCTTCACAATATTTGCAATATTTTCATTGTTAACATGCAATATATGAATGCATGTCTGGATGATGTTTAATGGGGCAATACCATACCTTAATGTATTCACTGTAAAAGAAAAAGTATGTATCATCTTATTATAAAATAAAGTGGAGAAAACACAAATAAGACTTTTTTTCACACAGGTTCAGTCAGCTATTTCCTGATATTCTTCAAAGTGTTCTGATATTGACTGGTAATTGTGTTTGATACTTTCTTAGATTATTTCTGCCTCTGGCTGATGTGTATTTTCTTTCCAAACTCCACCAGAGCCTATGATTACACAGCATCATATCTGTGGAAAACGGCAGTGCAGGGATAGGGAAGAAAACTATAGGCATCCAAAGGAGCCCGGCTAGCTGAGTCGGTAGAGCATGAGACTCTTAATCTCAGGGTCGTGGGTTCGAGCCCAACGTTGGGCGAAAACAACTAAACTTGTAGTGCTTTTTGACCAAAAAAATACATCCTATCTGTGTAAAGCGGCAGTGCAGGGATAGGGAAGAAAACGTTGGGCGAAAACAACTAAAATTTTAGTGCTTTTTGACCAAAAAAATAGAAATTGAAAATCTCTTTACAATATTTGCAATATTTTCATTGTTAACATGCAATATATGAATGCATGTCTGGATGATGTGTAATGGGGCAATACCACACCTTAATGTATTCACTGTAAAAGAAAAAGTATGTATCATCTTACTATAAAATAAAGTGGAGAAAACACAAATAAGACTTTTTTCCACACAGGTTTAATCGGCTATTTCCTGATATTCTTCAATGCGTTCTGATATTGACTGGTAATTGTGTTTGATACTTTCTTAGACTATTTCTGCCTCTGGCTGATGTGTATTTTCTTTCCAAACTCCACCAGAGCCTATGATTACACAGCATCCTATCTGTGGAAAACGGCAGTGCAGGGATAGGGAAGAAAACTATAGGCATCCAAAGGAGCCCGGCTAGCTCAGTTGGTAGAGCATGAGACTCTTAATCTCAGGGTCGTGGGTTCGAGCCCCACGTTGGGCGAAAACAACTAAAATTTTAGTGCTTTTTGACCAAAAAAATAGAAATTGAAAGTCTCTTTACAATATTTGCAATATTTTCATTGTTAACATGCAATATATGAATGCATGTCTGGATGATGTGTAATGGGGCAATACCACACCTTAATGTATTCACTGTAAAAGAAAAAGTATGTATCATTTTACTATAAAATAAAGTGGAGAAAACACAAATAAGACTTTTTTCCACACAGGTTTAATCGGCTATATCCTGATATTCTTCAATGCGTTCTGATATTGACTGGTAATTGTGTTTGATACTTTCTTAGACTATTTCTGCCTCTGGCTGATGTGTATTTTCTTTCCAAACTCCACCAGAGCCTATGATTACACAGCATCCTATCTGTGGAAAACGGCAGTGCAGGGATAGGGAAGAAAACTATAGGCATCCAAATGAGCCCGGCTAGCTCAGTCGGTAGAGCATGAGACTCTTAATCTCAGCGTCGTGGGTTCGAGCCCCATGTTGGGCGAAAACAACTAAAATTTTAGTGCTTTTTGACCAAAAAAATAGAAATTGAAAGTCTCTTTACAATATTTGCAATATTTTGATTGTTAAAATGCAATATATGAATGCATTTCTGGATGATGTGTAATGGGTCAATACCACACCTTAATGTATTCACTGTAAAACAAAAAGTATGTATCATCTTACTATAAAATAAAGTGGAGAAAACACAAATAAGACTTTTTTCCACACAGGTTTAATCGGCTATTTCCTGATATTCTTCAATGCGTTCTGATATTGACTGGTAATTGTGTTTGATACTTTCTTAGACTATTTCTGCCTCTGGCTGATGTGTATTTTCTTTCCAAACTCCACCAGAGCCTATGATTACACAGCATCCTATCTGTGGAAAGCGGCTGTGCAGGGATAGGGAAGAAAACTATAGGCATCCAAAGGAGCCCGGCTAGCTCAGTCGGTAGAGCATGAGACTCTAAATCTCAGGGTCGTGGGTTCGAGCCCCACGTTGGGCGAAAACAACTAAAATTGTAGTGCTTTTTGACCAAAAAAATACATCGTATCTGTGGAAAACGGCAGTGCAGGGATAGGGAAGAAAACTATGGGCATCAAAAGGAGCCCGGCTTGCTCAGTCGGTAGCGCATGAGACTCTTAATCTCAGGGTCGTGGGTTCGAGCCTCACGTTGGGCGAAAACAACTAAAATTGTAGTGCTTTTTGACCAAAAAAATAGAAATTGAAAGTCTCTTTACAATATTTGCAATATTTTGATTGTTAACATGCAATATATGAATGCAGGTCTGGATGATGTGTAAAGGGGCAATACCACACCTTAATGTATTCACTGTAAAAGAAAAAGTATGTATCATCTTACTATAAAATAAAGTGGAGAAAACACAAATAAGACTTTTTTCCACACAGGTTTAATCGGCTATTTCCTGATATTCTTCAATGCGTTCTGATATTGACTGGTAATTGTGTTTGATACTTTCTTAGACTATTTCTGCCTCTGGCTGATGTGTATTTTCTTTCCAAACTCCACCAGAGCCTATGATTACACAGCATCCTATCTGTGGAAAGCGGCAGTGCAGGGATAGGGAAGAAAACTATAGGCATCCAAAGGAGCCCGGCTACCTCAGTCGGTAGAGCATGAGACTCTTAATCTCAGGGTCGTGGGTTCGAACCCCACGTTGGGCGAAAACAACTAAAATTGTAGTGCTTTTTGACCAAAAAAATACATCCTATCTGTGGAAAACGGCAGTGCAGGGATAGGGAAGAAAACTATAGGCATCCAAAGGAGCCCGGCTAGCTCAGTCGGTAGAGCATGAGACTCTTAATCTCAGCGTCGTGGGTTCGAGCCCCACGTTGGGCGAAAACAACTAAAATTGTAGTGCTTTTTGACCAAAAAAATACATCCTATCTGTGGAAACCGGCAGTGCAGGGATAGGGAAGAAAACTATGGGCAACCAAAGGAGCCCGGCTTGCTCAGTGGGTAGCGCATGAGACTCTTAATCTCAGGGTCGTGGGTTCGAGCCCCACTTTGGGTGAAAACAACTAAAATTTTAGTGCTTTTTGACCAAAAAAATAGAAATTGAAAGTCTCTTTACAATATTTGCAATATTTTCATTGTTAACATGCAATATATGAATGCATGTCTGGATGATGTGTAATGGGGCAATACCACACCTTAATGTATTCACTGTAAAAGAAAAAGTATGTATCATCTTACTATAAAATAAAGTGGAGAAAACACAAATAAGACTTTTTTCCACACAGGTTTAATCGGCTATTTCCTGATATTCTTCAATGCGTTCTGATATTGACTGGTAATTGTGTTTGATACTTTCTTAGACTATTTCTGCCTCTGGCTGATGTGTATTTTCTTTCCAAACTCCACCAGAGCCTATGATTACACAGCATCCTATCTGTGGAAAGCGGCAGTGCAGGGATAGGGAAGAAAACTATAGGCATCCAAAGGAGCCCGACTAGCTCAGTCGGTAGAGCATGAGACTCTTAATCTCAGCGTCGTGGGTTTGAGCCCCATGTTGGGCAAAAACAACTAAAATTTTAGTGCTTTTTGACCAAAAAAATAGAAATTGAAAGTCTCTTTACAATATTTGCAATATTTTGATTGTTAAAATACAATATATGAATGCATGTCTGGATGATGTGTAATGGGTCAATACCACACCTTAATGTATTCACTGTAAAAGAAAAAGTATGTATCATCTTACTATAAAATAAAGTGGAGAAAACACAAATAAGACTTTTTTCCACACAGGTTTAATCGGCTATTTCCTGATATTCTTCAATGCGTTCTGATATTGACTGGTAATTGTGTTTGATACTTTCTTAGACTATTTCTACCTCTGGCTGATGTGTATTTTCTTTCCAAACTCCACCAGAGCCTATGATTACACAGCATCCTATCTGTGGAAAACGGCAGTGCAGGGATAGGGAAGAAAACTATAGGCATCCTAAGGAGCCCGGCTAGCTCAATTGGTAGAGCATGAGACTCTTAATCTCAGGGTCGTGGGTTCGAGCCCCAATATGGCAAAAACAACTAAAATTTTCGTGCTTTTTGACCAAAAAAATAGAAATTGAAAGTCTCTTTACAATATTTGCAATATTTTGATTGTTAACATGCAATATATGAATGCATGTCTGGATGATGTGTAATGGGGCAATACCACACCTTAATGTATTCACTGTAAAAGAAAAAGTATGTATCATCTTACTATAAAATAAAGTGGAGAAAACACAAATAAGACTTTTTTCCACACAGGTTTAATCGGCTATATCCTGATATTCTTCAATGCGTTCTGATATTGACTGGTAATTGTGTTTGATACTTTCTTAGACTATTTCTGCCTCTGGCTGATGTGTATTTTCTTTCCAAACTCCACCAGAGCCTATGATTACACAGCATCCTATCTGTGGAAAACGGCAGTGCAGGGATAGGGAAGAAAACTATAGGCATCCAAAGGAGCCCGACTAGCTCAGTCGGTAGAGCATGAGACTCTTAATCTCAGCGTCGTGGGTTTGAGCCCCATGTTGGGCAAAAACAACTTAAATTTTAGTGCTTTTTGACCAAAAAAATAGAAATTGAAAGTCTCTTTACAATATTTGCAATATTTTGATTGTTAAAATACAATATATGAATACATGTCTGGATGATGTGTAATGGGTCAATACCACACCTTAATGTATTCACTGTAAAAGAAAAAGTATGTATCATCTTACTATAAAATAAAGTGGAGAAAACACAAATAAGACTTTTTTCCACACAGGTTTAATCAGCTATTTCCTGATATTCTTCAATGCGTTCTGATATTGACTGGTAATTGTGTTTGATACTTTCTTAGACTATTTCTACCTCTGGCTGATGTGTATTTTCTTTCCAAACTCCACCAGAGCCTATGATTACACAGCATCCTATCTGTGGAAAACGGCAGTGCAGGGATAGGGAAGAAAACTATAGGCATCCAAAGGAGCCCGGCTAGCTCAGTCGGTAGAGCATGAGACTCTTAATCTCAGGGTTGTGGGTTCGAGCCCCACGTTGAGCGAAAACAACTAAAATTGTAGTGCTTTTTGACCAAAAAAATACATCCTATCTGTGGAAAACGGCAGTGCAAGGATAGGGAAGAAAACTATAGGCATCCAAAGGAGCCCGGCTTGCTCAGTCGGTAGCGCATGAGACTCTTAATCTCAGGGTCGTGGGTTCTAGCCCCACGTTGGGTGAAAACAACTAAAATTGTAGTGCTTTTTGACCAAAAAAATAGAAATTGAAAGTCTCTTTACAATATTTGCAATATTTTCATTGTTAACATGCAATATATGAATGCATGTCTGGATGATGTGTAATGGGGCAATACCACACCTTAATGTATTCACTGTAAAAGAAAAAGTATGTATCATCTTACTATAAAATAAAGTGGAGAAAACACAAATAAGACTTTTTTCCACACAGGTTTAATCGGCTATTTCCTGATATTCTTCAATGCGTTCTGATGTTGACTGGTAATTGTGTTTGATACTTTCTTAGACTATTTTTGCCTCTGGCTGATGTGTATTTTCTTTCCAAACTCCACCAGAGCCTATGATTACACAGCATCCTATCTGTGGAAAACGGCAGTGCAGGAATAGGGAAGAAAACTATAGGCATCCAAAGGAGCCCGGCTAGCTCAGTCGGTAGAGCATGAGACTCTTAATCTCAGGGTCGTGGGTTCGAGCCCCACGTTGGGCGAAAACAACTAAAATTGTAGTACTTTTTGACCAAAAAAATACATCCTATCTGTGGAAAACGGCAGTGCAGGGATAGGGAAGAAAACTATAGGCATCTAAAGGAGCCCGGCTAGCTCAGTCGGTAGAGCATGAGACTCTTAATCTCAGGGTTGTGGGTTCGAGCCCCACGTTGGGCGAAAACAACTAAAATTGTAGTGCATTTTGACCAAAAAAATACATCCTATCTGTGGAAACCGGCAGTGCAGGGATAGGGAAGAAAACTATGGGCATCCAAAGGAGCCCGGCTTGCTCAGTCGGTAGTGCATGAGACTCTTAATCTCAGGGTCGTGGGTTCGAGCCCCACGTTGGGCGAAAACAACTAAAATTTTAGTGCTTTTTGACCAAAAAAATAGAAATTGAAAGTCTCTTTACAATATTTGCAATATTTTGATTGTTAACATGC
This sequence comes from Ambystoma mexicanum, assembly GCF_040938575.1. Lineage (NCBI taxonomy): Eukaryota > Metazoa > Chordata > Amphibia > Caudata > Ambystomatidae > Ambystoma > Ambystoma mexicanum. The sequence continues at coordinate 530,131,413 of NC_090928.1, read as the reverse complement.
AATATATGAATGCATGTCTGGATGATGTGTAATGGGGCAATACCACACCTTAATGTATTCACTGTAAAAGAAAAAGTATGTATCATCTTACTATAAAATAAAGTGGAGAAAACACAAATAAAACTTTTTTCCACACAGGTTTAATCGGCTATTTCCTGATATTCTTCATTGCGTTCTGATATTGACTGGTAATTGTGTTTGATACTTTCTTAGACTATTTCTGCCTCTGGCTGATGTGTATTTTCTTTCCAAACTCCACCAGAGCCTATGATTACACAGCATCCTATCTGTGGAAAACGGCAGTGCAGGGATAGGGAAGAAAACTATAGGCATCCAAAGGAGCCCGGCTAGCTCAGTTGGTAGAGCATGAGACTCTTAATCTCAGGGTCGTGGGTTCGAGCCCCACGTTGGGCGAAAACAACTAAAATTTTAGTGCTTTTTGACCAAAAAAATAGAAATTGAAAGTCTCTTTACAATATTTGCAATATTTTGATTGTTAACATGCAATATATGAATGCATGTCTGGATGATGTGTAAAGGGGCAATACCACACCTTAATGTATTCACTGTAAAAGAAAAAGTATGTATCATCTTACTATAAAATAAAGTGGAGAAAACACAAATAAGACTTTTTTCCACACAGGTTAAATCGGCTATTTCCTGATATTCTTCAATGCGTTCTGATATTGACTGGTAATTGTGTTTGATACTTTCTTAGACTATTTCTGCCTCTGGCTGATGTGTATTTTCTTTCCAAACTCCACCAGAGCCTATGATTACACAGCATCCTATCTGTGGAAAGCAGCAGTGCAGGGATAGGGAAGAAAACTATAGGCATCCAAAGGAGCCCGGCTAGCTCAGTCGGTAGAGCATGAGACTCTTAATTTCAGGGTCGTGGGTTTGAGCCCCACGTTGAGCGAAAACAACTAAAATTGTAGTGCTTTTTGACCAAAAAAATACATCCTATCTGTGGAAACCGGCAGTGCAGGGATAGGGAAGAAAACTATGGGCATCCAAAGGAGCCCGGCTTGCTCAGTCGGTAGCGCATGACACTCTTAATCTCAGGGGCGTGGGTTCGAGCCCCACGTTGGGCGAAAACAACTAAAATTTTAGTGCTTTTTGACCAAAAAAATAGAAATTGAAAGTCTCTTTACAATATTTGCAATATTTTGATTGTTAACATGCAATATATGAATGCATGTCTGGATGATGTGTAATGGGGCAATACCACACCTTAATGTATTCACTGTAAAAGAAAAAGTATGTATCATCTTACTATAAAATAAAGTGGAGAAAACACAAATAAGACTTTTTTCCACACAGGTTAAATCGGCTATTTCCTGATATTCTTCAATGCGTTCTGATATTGACTGGTAATTGTGTTTGATACTTTCTTAGACTATTTCTGCCTCTGGCTGATGTGTATTTTCTTTCCAAACTCCACCAGAGCCTATGATTACACAGCATCCTATCTGTGGAAAACGGCAGTGCAGGGATAGGGAAGAAAACTATAGGCATCCAAAGGAGCCCGGCTAGCTCAGTCGGTAGAGCATGAGACTCTTAATCTCAGGGTCGTGGGTTCGAGCCCCACATTGGGCGAAAACAACTAAAATTTTAGTGCTTTTTGACCAAAAAAATACATCCTATCTGTGGAAACCGGCAGTGCAGGGATAGGGAAGAAAACTATGGGCATCCAAAGGAGCCTGGCTTGCTCAGTCGGTAGAGCATGAGACTCTTAATCTCAGGGTCGTGGGTTCGAGCCCCACGTTGGGCGAAAACAACTAAAATTGTAGTGCTTTTTGACCAAAAAAATACATCCTATCTGTGGAAACCGGCAGTGCAGGGATAGGGAAGAAAACTATGGGCAACCAAAGGAGCCCGGCTTGCTCAGTCGGTAGCGCATGAGACTCTTAATCTCAGGGTCGTGGGTTCGAGCCCCACGTTGGGCGAAAACAACTAAAATTTTAGTGCTTTTTGACCAAAAAAATAGAAATTGAAAGTCTCTTTACAATATTTGCAATATTTTGATTGTTAACATGCAATATATGAATGCATGTCTGGATGATGTGTAAAGGGGCAATACCACACCTTAATGTATTCACTGTAAAAGAAAAAGTATGTATCATCTTACTATAAAATAAAGTGGAGAAAACACAAATAAGACTTTTTTCCACACAGGTTTAATCGGCTATTTCCTGATATTCTTCAATGCGTTCTGATATTGACTGGTGATTGTGTTTGATACTTTCTTAGACTATTTCTGCCTCTGGCTGATGTGTATTTTCTTTCCAAACTCCACCAGAGCCTATGATTACACAGCATCCTATCTGTGGAAAGCGGCAGTGCAGGGATAGGGAAGAAAACTATAGGCATCCAAAGGAGCCCGACTAGCTCAGTCGGTAGAGCATGAGACTCTTAATCTCAGCGTCGTGGGTTTGAGCCCCATGTTGGGCAAAAACAACTAAAATTTTAGTGCTTTTTGACCAAAAAAATAGAAATTGAAAGTCTCTTTACAATATTTGCAATATTTTGATTGTTAAAATACAATATATGAATGCATGTCTGGATGATGTGTAATGGGTCAATACCACACCTTAATGTATTCACTGTAAAAGAAAAAGTATGTATCATCTTACTATAAAATAAAGTGGAGAAAACACAAATAAGACTTTTTTCCACACAGGTTTAATCAGCTATTTCCTGATATTCTTCAATGCGTTCTGATATTGACTGGTAATTGTGTTTGATACTTTCTTAGACTATTTCTACCTCTGGCTGATGTGTATTTTCTTTCCAAACTCCACCAGAGCCTATGATTACACAGCATCCTATCTGTGGAAAACGGCAGTGCAGGGATAGGGAAGAAAACTATAGGCATCCAAAGGAGCCCGGCTAGCTCAATTGGTAGTGCATGAGACTCTTAATCTCAGGGTCGTGGGTTCGAGCCCCAATATGGCGAAAACAACTAAAATTTTCGTGCTTTTTGACCAAAAAAATAGAAATTGAAAGTCTCTTTACAATATTTGCAATATTTTGATTGTTAACATGCAATATATGAATGCATGTCTGGATGATGTGTAATGGGGCAATACCACACCTTAAAGTATTCACTGTAAAAGAAAAAGTATGTATCATCTTACTATAAAATAAAGTGGAGAAAACACAAATAAGACTTTTTTCCACACAGGTTTAATCGGCTATTTCCTGATATTCTTCAATGCGTTCTGATATTGACTGGTAATTGTGTTTGATACTTTCTTAGACTATTTCTGCCTCTGGCTGATGTGTATTTTCTTTCCAAACTCCACCAGAGCCTATGATTACACAGCATCCTATCTGTGGAAAGCGGCAGTGCAGGGATAGGGAAGAAAACTATAGGCATCCAAAGGAGCCCGGCTAGCTCAGTCGGTAGAGCATGAGACTCTTAATCTCAGGGTTGTGGGTTCGAGCCCCACGTTGAGCGAAAACAACTAAAATTGTAGTGCTTTTTGACCAAAAAAATACATCCTATCTGTGGAAAACGGCATTGCAGGGATAGGGAAGAAAACTATAAGCAGCCAAAGGAGCCCGGCTAGCTCAGTCGGTAGAGCATGAGACTCTTAATCTCAGGGTCGTGGGTTCGAGCCCCACGTTGGGTGAAAACAACTAAAATTTTAGTGCTTTTTGACCAAAAAAATAGAAATTGAAAGTCTCTTTACAATATTTGCAATATTTTCATTGTTAACATGCAATATATGAATGCATGTCTGGATGATGTGTAATGGGGCAATACCACACCTTAATGTATTCACTGTAAAAGAAAAAGTATGTATCATCTTACTATAAAATAAAGTGGAGAAAACACAAATAAGACTTTTTTCCACACAGGTTTAATCGGCTATTTCCTGATATTCTTCAATGCGTTCTGATATTGACTGGTAATTGTGTTTGATACTTTCTTAGACTATTTCTGCCTCTGGCTGATGTGTATTTTCTTTCCAAACTCCACCAGAGCCTATGATTACACAGCATCCTATCTGTGGAAAGCGGCAGTGCAGGGATAGGGAAGAAAACTATAGGCATCCAAAGGAGCCCGACTAGCTCAGTCGGTAGAGCATGAGACTCTTAATCTCAGCGTCGTGGGTTTGAGCCCCATGTTGGGCAAAAACAACTAAAATTTTAGTGCTTTTTGACCAAAAAAATAGAAATTGAAAGTCTCTTTACAATATTTGCAATATTTTGATTGTTAAAATACAATATATGAATGCATGTCTGGATGATGTGTAATGGGTCAATACCACACCTTAATGTATTCACTGTAAAAGAAAAAGTATGTATCATCTTACTATAAAATAAAGTGGAGAAAACACAAATAAGACTTTTTTCCACACAGGTTTAATCGGCTATTTCCTGATATTCTTCAATGCGTTCTGATATTGACTGGTAATTGTGTTTGATACTTTCTTAGACTATTTCTACCTCTGGCTGATGTGTATTTTCTTTCCAAACTCCACCAGAGCCTATGATTACACAGCATCCTATCTGTGGAAAACGGCAGTGCAGGGATAGGGAAGAAAACTATAGGCATCCTAAGGAGCCCGGCTAGCTCAATTGGTAGAGCATGAGACTCTTAATCTCAGGGTCGTGGGTTCGAGCCCCACATTGGGCGAAAACAACTAAAATTTTAGTGCTTTTTGACCAAAAAAATACATCCTATCTGTGGAAACCGGCAGTGCAGGGATAGGGAAGAAAACTATGGGCATCCAAAGGAGCCTGGCTTGCTCAGTCGGTAGAGCATGAGACTCTTAATCTCAGGGTCGTGGGTTCGAGCCCCACGTTGGGCGAGAACAACTAAAATTGTAGTGCTTTTTGACCAAAAAAATACATCCTATCTGTGGAAACCGGCAGTGCAGGGATAGGGAAGAAAACTATGGGCAACCAAAGGAGCCCGGCTTGCTCAGTCGGTAGCGCATGAGACTCTTAATCTCAGGGTCGTGGGTTCGAGCCCCACGTTGGGCGAAAACAACTAAAATTTTAGTGCTTTTTGACCAAAAAAATAGAAATTGAAAGTCTCTTTACAATATTTGCAATATTTTGATTGTTAACATGCAATATATGAATGCATGTCTGGATGATGTGTAAAGGGGCAATACCACACCTTAATGTATTCACTGTAAAAGAAAAAGTATGTATCATCTTACTATAAAATAAAGTGGAGAAAACACAAATAAGACTTTTTTCCACACAGGTTTAATCGGCTATTTCCTGATATTCTTCAATGCGTTCTGATATTGACTGGTAATTGTGTTTGATACTTTCTTAGACTATTTCTACCTCTGGCTGATGTGTATTTTCTTTCCAAACTCCACCAGAGCCTATGATTACACAGCATCCTATCTGTGGAAAACGGCAGTGCAGGGATAGGGAAGAAAACTATAGGCATCCAAAGGAGCCCGGCTAGCTCAATTGGTAGAGCATGAGACTCTTAATCTCAGGGTCGTGGGTTCGAGCCCCAATATGGCGAAAACAACTAAAATTTTCGTGCTTTTTGACCAAAAAAATAGAAATTGAAAGTCTCTTTACAATATTTGCAATATTTTGATTGTTAACATGCAATATATGAATGCATGTCTGGATGATGTGTAATGGGGCAATACCACACCTTAATGTATTCACTGTAAAAGAAAAAGTATGTATCATCTTACTATAAAATAAAGTGGAGAAAACACAAATAAGACTTTTTTCCACACAGGTTTAATCGGCTATTTCCTGATATTCTTCAATGCGTTCTGATATTGACTGGTAATTGTGTTTGATACTTTCTTAGACTATTTCTGCCTCTGGCTGATGTGTATTTTCTTTCCAAACTCCACCAGAGCCTATGATTACACAGCATCCTATCTGTGGAAAGCGGCAGTGCAGGGATAGGGAAGAAAACTATAGGCATCCAAAGGAGCCCGGCTAGCTCAGTCGGTAGAGCATGAGACTCTTAATCTCAGGGTTGTGGGTTCGAGCCCCACGTTGAGCGAAAACAACTAAAATTGTAGTGCTTTTTGACCAAAAAAATACATCCTATCTGTGGAAAACGGCATTGCAGGGATAGGGAAGAAAACTATAAGCAGCCAAAGGAGCCCGGCTAGCTCAGTCGGTAGAGCATGAGACTCTTAATCTCAGGGTCGTGGGTTCGAGCCCCACGTTGGGTGAAAACAACTAAAATTTTAGTGCTTTTTGACCAAAAAAATAGAAATTGAAAGTCTCTTTACAATATTTGCAATATTTTCATTGTTAACATGCAATATATGAATGCATGTCTGGATGATGTGTAATGGGGCAATACCACACCTTAATGTATTCACTGTAAAAGAAAAAGTATGTATCATCTTACTATAAAATAAAGTGGAGAAAACACAAATAAGACTTTTTTCCACACAGGTTTAATCGGCTATTTCCTGATATTCTTCAATGCGTTCTGATATTGACTGGTAATTGTGTTTGATACTTTCTTAGACTATTTCTACCTCTGGCTGATGTGTATTTTCTTTCCAAACTCCACCAGAGCCTATGATTACACAGCATCCTATCTGTGGAAAACGGCAGTGCAGGGATAGGGAAGAAAACTATAGGCATCCAAAGGAGCCCGGCTAGCTCAGTCGGTAGAGCATGAGACTCTTAATCTCAGGGTTGTGGGTTCGAGCCCCACGTTGAGCGAAAACAACTAAAATTGTAGTGCTTTTTGACCAAAAAAATACATCCTATCTGTGGAAAACGGCAGTGCAGGGATAGGGAAGAAAACTATAGGCATCCAAAGGAGCCCGGCTTGCTCAGTCGGTAGCGCATGAGACTCTTAATCTCAGGGTCGTGGGTTCTAGCCCCACGTTGGGTGAAAACAACTAAAATTGTAGTGCTTTTTGACCAAAAAAATAGAAATTGAAAGTCTCTTTACAATATTTGCAATATTTTCATTGTTAACATGCAATATATGAATGCATGTCTGGATGATGTGTAATGGGGCAATACCACACCTTAATGTATTCACTGTAAAAGAAAAAGTATGTATCATCTTACTATAAAATAAAGTGGAGAAAACACAAATAAGACTTTTTTCCACACAGGTTTAATCGGCTATTTCCTGATATTCTTCAATGCGTTCTGATATTGACTGGTAATTGTGTTTGATACTTTCTTAGACTATTTCTGCCTCTGGCTGATGTGTATTTTCTTTCCAAACTCCACCAGAGCCTATGATTACACAGCATCCTATCTGTGGAAACCGGCAGTGCAGGGATAGGGAAGAAAACTATGGGCATTCAAAGGAGCCCGGCTTGCTCAGTCGGTAGCGCATGAGACTCTTAATCTCAGGGTCGTGGGTTCGAGCCCCACGTTGGGCGAAAACAACTAAAATTTTAGTGCTTTTTGACCAAAAAAATAGAAATTGAAAGTCTCTTTACAATATTTGCAATATTTTGATTGTTAACATGCAATATATGAATGCATGTCTGGATGATGTGTAATGGGGCAATACCACACCTTAATGTATTCACTGTAAAAGAAAAAGTATGTATCATCTTACTATAAAATAAAGTGGAGAAAACACAAATAAGACTTTTTTCCACACAGGTTTAATCGGCTATTTCCTGATATTCTTCAATGCGTTCTGATATTGACTGGTAATTGTGTTTGATACTTTCTTAGACTATTTCTGCCTCTGGCTGATGTGTATTTTCTTTCCAAACTCCACCAGAGCCTATGATTACACAGCATCCTATCTGTGGAAAGCGGCTGTGCAGGGATAGGGAAGAAAACTATAGGCATCCAAAGGAGCCCGGCTAGCTCAGTCGGTAGAGCATGAGACTCTTAATCGCAGGGCCGTGGGTTCAAGCCCCACGTTGGGCGAAAACAACTAAAATTGTAGTGCTTTTTGACCAAAAAAATACATCCTATCTGTGGAAAACGGCAGTGCAGGGATAGGGAAGAAAACTATAGGCATACAAAGGAGCCCGGCTTGCTCAGTCGGTAGCGCATGAGACTCTTAATCTCAGGGTCGTGGGTTCTAGCCCCACGTTGGGCGAAAACAACTAAAATTGCAGTGCTTTTTGACCAAAAAAATAGAAATTGAAAGTCTCTTTACAATATTTGCAATATTTTCATTGTTAACATGCAATATATGAATGCATGTCTGGATGATGTGTAATGGGGCAATACCACACCTTAATGTATTCACTGTAAAAGAAAAAGTATGTATCATCTTACTATTAAATAAAGTGGAGAAAACACAAATAAGACTTTTTTCCACACAGGTTTAATCGCCTATTTCCTGATATTCTTCAATGCGTTCTGATATTGACTGGTAATTGTGTTTGATACTTTCTTAGACTATTTTTGCCTCTGGCTGATGTGTATTTTCTTTCCAAACTCCACCAGAGCCTATGATTACACAGCATCCTATCTGTGGAAAACGGCAGTGCAGGAATAGGGAAGAAAACTATAGGCATCCAAAGGAGCCCGGCTATCTCAGTCGGTAGTGCATGAGACTCTTAATCTCAGGGTCGTGGGTTCGAGCCCCACGTTGGGCGAAAACAACTAAAATTGTAGTACTTTTTGACCAAAAAAATACATCCTATCTGTGGAAAACGGCAGTGCAGGGATAGGGAAGAAAACTATAGGCATCCAAAGGAGCCCGGCTAGCTCAGTCGGTAGAGCATGAGACTCTTAATCTCAGGGTTGTGGGTTTGAGCCCCATGTTGGGCGAAAACAACTAAAATTGTAGTGCATTTTGACCAAAAAAATACATCCTATCTGTGGAAACCGGCAGTGCAGGGATAGGGAAGAAAACTATGGGCATCCAAAGGAGCCCGGCTTGCTCAGTCGGTAGCGCATGAGACTCTTAATCTCAGGGTCGTGGGTTGGAGCCCCACGTTGGGCGAAAACAACTAAAATTTTAGTGCTTTTTGACCAAAAAAATAGAAATTGAAAGTCTCTTTACAATATTTGCAATATTTTGATTGTTAACATGCAATATATGAATGCATGTCTGGATGATGTGTAATGGGGCAATACCACACCTTAATGTATTCACTGTAAAAGAAAAAGTATGTATCATCTTACTATAAAATAAAGTGGAGAAAACACAAATAAGACTTTTTTCCACACAGGTTAAATCGGCTATTTCCTGATATTCTTCAATGCGTTCTGATATTGACTGGTAATTGTGTTTGATACTTTCTTAGACTATTTCTGCCTCTGGCTGATGTGTATTTTCTTTCCAAACTCCACCAGAGCCTATGATTACACAGCATCCTATCTGTGGAAAGCAGCAGTGCAGGGATAGGGAAGAAAACTATAGGCATCCAAAGGAGCCCGGCTAGCTCAGTCGGTAGAGCATGAGACTCTTAATCTCAGGGTCGTGGGTTCGAGCCCCACGTTGAGCGAAAACAACTAAAATTGTAGTGCTTTTTGACCAAAAAAATACATCCTATCTGTGGAAACCGGCAGTGCAGGGATAGGGAAGAAAACTATAGGCATCCAAAGGAGCCCGGCTAGCTCAGTCGGTAGAGCATGAGACTCTTAATCTCAGGGTCGTGGGTTCGAGCCCCACGTTGGGTGAAAACAACTAAAATTGTAGTGCATTTTGACCAAAAAAATACATCCTATCTGTGGAAACCGGCAGTGCAGGGATAGGGAAGAAATCTATGGGCATCCAAAGGAGCCCGGCTTGCTCAGTCGGTAGCGCATGAGACTCTTAATCTCAGGGTCGTGGGTTCGAGCCCCACGTTGGGCGAAAACAACTAAAATTTTAGTGCTTTTTGACCAAAAAAATAGAAATTGAAAGTCTCTTTACAATATTTTCATTGTTAACATGCAATATATGAATGCATGTCTGGATGATGTGTAATGGGGCAATACCACACCTTAATGTATTCACTGTAACAGAAAAAGTATGCATCATCTTACTATAAAATAAAGTGGAGAGAACACAAATAAGACTTTTTTCCACACAGGTTTAATCGGCTATTTCCTGATATTCTTCAATGCGTTCTGATATTGACTGGTAATTGTGTTTGATACTTTCTTAGACTATTTCTGCCTCTGGCTGATGTGTATTTTCTTTCCAAACTCCACCAGAGCCTATGATTACACAGCATCCTATCTGTGGAAAGCGGCAGTGCAGGGATAGGGAAGAAAACTATAGGCATCCAAAGGAGCCCGGCTAGCTCAGTCGGTAGAGCATGAGACTCTTTATCTCAGGGTCGTGGGTGCGAACCCCACGTTGGGCGAAAACAACTAAAATTTTAGTGCTTTTTGACCAAAAAAATAGAAATTGAAAGTCTCTTTACAATATTTGCAATATTTTGATTGTTAACATGCAATATATGAATGCATGTCTGGATGATGTGTAATGGGGCAATACCACACCTTAATGTATTCACTGTAAAAGAAAAAGTATGTATCATCTTACTATAAAATAAAGTGGAGAAAACACAAATAAGACTTTTTTCCACACAGGTTTAATCGGCTATTTCCTGATATTCTTCAATGCGTTCTGATATTGACTGGTAATTGTGTTTGATACTTTCTTAGACTATTTCTGCCTCTGGCTGATGTGTATTTTCTTTCCAAACTCCACCAGAGCCTATGATTACACAGCATCCTATCTGTGGAAAACGGCAGTGCAGGGATAGGGAAGAAAACTATAGGTATCCAAAGGAGCCCGGCTAGCTTAGTCGGTAGAGCATGAGACTCTTAATCTCAGGGTCGTGGGTTCAAGCCCCACGTTGGGCGAAAACAACTAAAATTGTAGGACTTTTTGACCAAAAAAATACATCCTATCTGTGGAAAACGGCAGTGCAGGGATAGGGAAGAAAACTATAGGCATCCAAAGGAGCCCGGCTAGCTCAGTCGGTAGAGCATGCGACTAATCTCAGGGTCGTGGGTTTGAGCCCCACGTTGAGCGAAAACAACTACAATTTTAGTGCTTTTTGACCAAAAAAATAGAAATTGAAAGTCTCTTTACAATATTTGCAATATTTTCATTGTTAACATGCAATATATGAATGCATGTCTGGATGATGTGTAATGGGGCAATACCACACCTTAATGTATTCACTGTAAAAGAAAAAGTATGTATCATCTTACTATAAAATAAAGTGGAGAAAACACAAATAAGACTTTTTTCCACACAGGTTTAATCGGCTATTTCCTGATATTCTTCAATGCGTTCTGATATTGACTGGTAATTGTGTTTGATACTTTCTTAGACTATCTCTGCCTCTGGCTGATGTGTATTTTCTTTCCAAACTCCACCAGAGCCTATGATTACACAGCATCCTATCTGTGGAAAACGGCAGTGCAGGGATAGGGAAGAAAACTATAGGTATCCAAAGGACCCCGGCTAGCTCAGTCGGTAGAGCATGAGACTCTTAATCTCAGGGTCGTGGGTTCGAGCCCCACGTTGGGCGAAATCAACTAAAATTGTAGGACTTTTTGACCAAAAAAATACATCCTATCTGTGGAAACCGGCAGTGCAGGGATAGGGAAGAAAACTATGGGCATCCAAAGGAGCCCGGCTTGCTCAGTCGGTAGCGCATGAGACTCTTAATCTCAGGGTCGTGGGTTCGAGCCCCACGTTGGGCGAAAACAACTAAAATTTTAGTGCTTTTTGACCAAAAAAATAGAAATTGAAAGTCTCTTTACAATATTTGCAATATTTTGATTGTTAACATGCAATATATGAATGCATGTCTGGATGATGTGTAATGGGGCAATACCACACCTTAATGTATTCACTGTAAAAGAAAAAGTATGTATCATCTTACTATAAAATAAAGTGGAGAAAACACAAATAAGACTTTTTTCCACACAGGTTCAATCGGCTATTTCCTGATATTCTTCAATGCGTTCTGATATTGACTGGTAATTGTGTTTGATACTTTCTTAGACTATTTCTGCCTCTGGCTGATGTGTATTTTCTTTCCAAACTCCACCAGAGCCTATGATTACACAGCATCCTATCTGTGGAAAGCGGCAGTGCAGGGATAGGGAAGAAAACTATAGGCATCCAAAGGAGCCCGGCTAGCTCAGTCGGTAGAGCATGAGACTCTTAATCTCAGGGTTGTGGGTTCGAGCCCCACGTTGAGCGAAAACAACTAAAATTGTAGTGCTTTTTGACCAAAAAAATACATCCTATCTGTGGAAAACGGCAGTGCAGGGATAGGGAAGAAAACTATAGGCATACAAAGGAGCCCGGCTTGCTCAGTCGGTAGCGCATGAGACTCTTAATCTCAGGGTCGTGGGTTCTAGCCCCACGTTGGGCGAAAACAACTAAAATTGCAGTGCTTTTTGACCAAAAAAATAGAAATTGAAAGTCTCTTTACAATATTTGCAATATTTTCATTGTTAACATGCAATATATGAATGCATGTCTGGATGATGTGTAATGGGGCAATACCACACCTTAATGTATTCACTGTAAAAGAAAAAGTATGTATCATCTTACTATTAAATAAAGTGGAGAAAACACAAATAAGACTTTTTTCCACACAGGTTTAATCGGCTATTTCCTGATATTCTTCAATGCGTTCTGATATTGACTGGTAATTGTGTTTGATACTTTCTTAGACTATTTTTGCCTCTGGCTGATGTGTATTTTCTTTCCAAACTCCACCAGAGCCTATGATTACACAGCATCCTATCTGTGGAAAACGGCAGTGCAGGAATAGGGAAGAAAACTATAGGCATCCAAAGGAGCCCGGCTAGCTCAGTCGGTAGTGCATGAGACTCTTAATCTCAGGGTCGTGGGTTCGAGCCCCACGTTGGGCGAAAACAACTAAAATTGTAGTACTTTTTGACCAAAAAAATACATCCTATCTGTGGAAAACGGCAGTGCAGGGATAGGGAAGAAAACTATAGGCATCCAAAGGAGCCCGGCTAGCTCAGTCGGTAGAGCATGAGACTCTTAATCTCAGGGTTGTGGGTTCGAGCCCCATGTTGGGCGAAAACAACTAAAATTGTAGTGCATTTTGACCAAAAAAATACATCCTATCTGTGGAAACCGGCAGTGCAGGGATAGGGAAGAAAACTATGGGCATCCAAAGGAGCCCGGCTTGCTCAGTCGGTAGCGCATGAGACTCTTAATCTCAGGGTCGTGGGTTGGAGCCCCACGTTGGGCGAAAACAACTAAAATTTTAGTGCTTTTTGACCAAAAAAATAGAAATTGAAAGTCTCTTTACAATATTTGCAATATTTTGATTGTTAACATGCAATATATGAATGCATGTCTGGATGATGTGTAATGGGGCAATACCACACCTTAATGTATTCACTGTAAAAGAAAAAGTATGTATCATCTTACTATTAAATAAAGTGGAGAAAACACAAATAAAACTTTTTTCCACACAGGTTTAATCGGCTATTTCCTGATATTCTTCATTGCGTTCTGATATTGACTGGTAATTGTGTTTGATACTTTCTTAGACTATTTCTGCCTCTGGCTGATGTGTATTTTCTTTCCAAACTCCACCAGAGCCTATGATTACACAGCATCCTATCTGTGGAAAACGGCAGTGCAGGGATAGGGAAGAAAACTATAGGCATCCAAAGGAGCCCGGCTAGCTCAGTTGGTAGAGCATGAGACTCTTAATCTCAGGGTCGTGGGTTCGAGCCCCACGTTGGGCGAAAACAACTAAAATTTTAGTGCTTTTTGACCAAAAAAATAGAAATTGAAAGTCTCTTTACAATATTTGCAATATTTTGATTGTTAACATGCAATATATGAATGCATGTCTGGATGATGTGTAAAGGGGCAATACCACACCTTAATGTATTCACTGTAAAAGAAAAAGTATGTATCATCTTACTATAAAATAAAGTGGAGAAAACACAAATAAGACTTTTTTCCACACAGGTTAAATCGGCTATTTCCTGATATTCTTCAATGCGTTCTGATATTGACTGGTAATTGTGTTTGATACTTTCTTAGACTATTTCTGCCTCTGGCTGATGTGTATTTTCTTTCCAAACTCCACCAGAGCCTATGATTACACAGCATCCTATCTGTGGAAAGCAGCAGTGCAGGGATAGGGAAGAAAACTATAGGCATCCAAAGGAGCCCGGCTAGCTCAGTCGGTAGAGCATGAGACTCTTAATCTCAGGGTCGTCGGTTCGAGCCCCACGTTGAGCGAAAACAACTAAAATTGTAGTGCTTTTTGACCAAAAAAATACATCCTATCTGTGGAAACCGGCAGTGCAGGGATAGGGAAGAAAACTATAGGCATCCAAAGGAGCCCGGCTAGCTCAGTCGGTAGAGCATGAGACTCTTAATCTCAGGGTCGTGGGTTCGAGCCCCACGTTGGGTGAAAACAACTAAAATTGTAGTGCATTTTGACCAAAAAAATACATCCTATCTGTGGAAACCGGCAGTGCAGGGATAGGGAAGAAATCTATGGGCATCCAAAGGAGCCCGGCTTGCTCAGTTGGTAGCGCATGAGACTCTTAATCTCAGGGTCGTGGGTTCGAGCCCCACGTTGGGCGAAAACAACTAAAATTTTAGTGCTTTTTGACCAAAAAAATAGAAATTGAAAGTCTCTTTACAATATTTTCATTGTTAACATGCAATATATGAATGCATGTCTGGATGATGTGTAATGGGGCAATACCACACCTTAATGTATTCACTGTAACAGAAAAAGTATGCATCATCTTACTATAAAATAAAGTGGAGAGAACACAAATAAGACTTTTTTCCACACAGGTTTAATCGGCTATTTCCTGATATTCTTCAATGCGTTCTGATATTGACTGGTAATTGTGTTTGATACTTTCTTAGACTATTTCTGCCTCTGGCTGATGTGTATTTTCTTTCCAAACTCCACCAGAGCCTATGATTACACAGCATCCTATCTGTGGAAAGCGGCAGTGCAGGGATAGGGAAGAAAACTATAGGCATCCAAAGGAGCCCGGCTAGCTCAGTCGGTAGAGCATGAGACTCTTAATCTCAGGGTCGTGGGTGCGAACCCCACGTTGGGCGAAAACAACTAAAATTTTAGTGCTTTTTGACCAAAAAAATAGAAATTGAAAGTCTCTTTACAATATTTGCAATATTTTGATTGTTAACATGCAATATATGAATGCATGTCTGGATGATGTGTAATGGGGCAATACCACACCTTAATGTATTCACTGTAAAAGAAAAAGTATGTATCATCTTACTATAAAATAAAGTGGAGAAAACACAAATAAGACTTTTTTCCACACAGGTTTAATCGGCTATTTCCTGATATTCTTCAATGCGTTCTGATATTGACTGGTAATTGTGTTTGATACTTTCTTAGACTATTTCTGCCTCTGGCTGATGTGTATTTTCTTTCCAAACTCCACCAGAGCCTATGATTACACAGCATCCTATCTGTGGAAAACGGCAGTGCAGGGATAGGGAAGAAAACTATAGGTATCCAAAGGAGCCCGGCTAGCTTAGTCGGTAGAGCATGAGACTCTTAATCTCAGGGTCGTGGGTTCAAGCCCCACGTTGGGCGAAAACAACTAAAATTGTAGGACTTTTTGACCAAAAAAATACATCCTATCTGTGGAAAACGGCAGTGCAGGGATAGGGAAGAAAACTATAGGCATCCAAAGGAGCCCGGCTAGCTCAGTCGGTAGAGCATGCGACTAATCTCAGGGTCGTGGGTTTGAGCCCCACGTTGAGCGAAAACAACTACAATTTTAGTGCTTTTTGACCAAAAAAATAGAAATTGAAAGTCTCTTTACAATATTTGCAATATTTTCATTGTTAACATGCAATATATGAATGCATGTCTGGATGATGTGTAATGGGGCAATACCACACCTTAATGTATTCACTGTAAAAGAAAAAGTATGTATCATCTTACTATAAAATAAAGTGGAGAAAACACAAATAAGACTTTTTTCCACACAGGTTTAATCGGCTATTTCCTGATATTCTTCAATGCGTTCTGATATTGACTGGTAATTGTGTTTGATACTTTCTTAGACTATTTCTGCCTCTGGCTGATGTGTATTTTCTTTCCAAACTCCACCAGAGCCTATGATTACACAGCATCCTATCTGTGGAAAACGGCAGTGCAGGGATAGGGAAGAAAACTATAGGTATCCAAAGGAGCCCGGCTAGCTCAGTCGGTAGAGCATGAGACTCTTAATCTCAGGGTCGTGGGTTCGAGCCCCACGTTGGGTGAAATCAACTAAAATTGTAGGACTTTTTGACCAAAAAAATACATCCTATCTGTCGAAAACGGCAGTGCAGGGATAGGGAAGAAAACTATAGGCATCCAAAGGAGCCCGGCTAGCTCAGTCGGTAGAGCATGAGACTCTTAATCTCAGGGTCGTGGGTTTGAGCCCCACGTTGGGCGAAAACATCTAAAATTTTAGTGCTTTTTGACCCCAAAAATAGAAATTGAAAGTCTCTTTACAATATTTGCAATATTTTCATTGTTAACATGCAATATATGAATGCATGTCTGGATGATGTGTAATGGGGCAATACCACACCTTAATGTATTCACTGTAAAAGAAAAAGTATGTATCATCTTACTATAAAATAAAGTGGAGAAAACACAAATAAGACTTTTTTCCACACAGGTTTAATCGGCTATTTCCTGATATTCTTCAATGCGTTCTGATATTGACTGGTAATTGTGTTTGATACTTTCTTAGACTATTTCTGCCTCTGGCTGATGTGTATTTTCTTTCCAAACTCCACCAGAGCCTATGATTACACAGCATCCTATCTGTGGAAACCGGCAGTGCAGGGATAGGGAAGAAAACTATGGGCATCCAAAGGAGCCCGGCTTGCTCAGTCGGTAGCGCATGAGACTCTTAATCTCAGGGTCGTGGGTTCGAGCCCCACGTTGGGCGAAAACAACTAAAATTTTAGTGCTTTTTGACCAAAAAAATAGAAATTGAAAGTCTCTTTACAATATTTGCAATATTTTGATTGTTAACATGCAATATATGAATGCATGTCTGGATGATGTGTAATGGGGCAATACCACACCTTAATGTATTCACTGTAAAAGAAAAAGTATGTATCATCTTACTATAAAATAAAGTGGAGAAAACACAAATAAGACTTTTTTCCACACAGGTTTAATCGGCTATTTCCTGATATTCTTCAATGCGTTCTGATATTGACTGGTAATTGTGTTTGATACTTTCTTAGACTATTTCTGCCTCTGGCTAATGTGTATTTTCTTTCCAAACTCCACCAGAGCCTATGATTACACAGCATCCTATCTGTGGAAAGCGGCTGTGCAGGGATAGGGAAGAAAACTATAGGCATCCAAAGGAGCCCGGCTAGCTCAGTCGGTAGAGCATGAGACTCTTAATCGCAGGGCCGTGGGTTCAAGCCCCACGTTGGGCGAAAACAACTAAAATTGTAGTGCTTTTTGACTAAAAAAATACATCCTATCTGTGGAAAACGGCAGTGCAGGGATAGGGAAGAAAACTATGGGCATCCAAAGGAGCCCGGCTTGCTCAGTCGGTAGCGCATGAGACTCTTAATCTCAGGGTCGTGGGTTTGAGCCCCACGTTGGGCGAAAACAACTAAAATTTTAGTGCTTTTTGACCAAAAAAATAGAAATTGAAAGTCTCTTTACAATATTTGCAATATTTTGATTGTAAACATGCAATATATGAATGCATGTCTGGATGATGTGTAAAGGGGCAATACCACACCTTAATGTATTCACTGTAAAAGAAAAAGTATGTATCATCTTACTATAAAATAAAGTGGAGAAACACAAATAAGACTTTTTTCCACACAGGTTTAATCGGCTATTTCCTGATATTCTTCAATGCGTTCTGATATTGACTGGTAATTGTGTTTGATACTTTCTTAGACTATTTCTGCCTCTGGCTGATGTGTATTTTCTTTCCAAACTCCACCAGAGCCTATGATTACACAGCATCCTATCTGTGGAAAACGGCAGTGCAGGGATAGGGAAGAAAACTATAGGCATCCAAAGGAGCCCGGCTAGCTCAGTTGGTAGAGCATGAGACTCTTAATCTCAGGGTCGTGGGTTCGAGCCCCACGTTGGGCGAAAACAACTAAAATATTAGTGCTTTTTGACCAAAAAAATAGAAATTGAAAGTCTCTTTACAATATTTGCAATATTTTGATTGTTAACATGCAATATATGAATGCATGTCTGGATGATGTGTAATGGGGCAATACCACACCTTAATGTATTCACTGTAAAAGAAAAAGTATGTATCATCTTACTATAAAATAAAGTGGAGAAAACACAAATAAGACTTTTTTCCACACAGGTTTAATCGGCTATTTCCTGATATTCTTCAATGCGTTCTTATATTGACTGGTAATTGTGTTTGATACTTTCTTAGACTATTTCTGCCTCTGGCTGATGTGTATTTTCTTTCCAAACTCCACCAGAGCCTATGATTACACAGCATCCTATCTGTGGAAAGCGGCTGTGCAGGGATAGGGAAGAAAACTATAGGCATCCAAAGGAGCCCGGCTAGCTCAGTCGGTAGAGCATGAGACTCTTAATCGCAGGGTCGTGGGTTCAAGCCCCACGTTGGGCGAAAACAACTAACATTGTAGTGCTTTTTGACCAAAAAAATACATCCTATCTGTGGAAACCGGCAGTGCAGGGATAGGGAAGAAAACTATGGGCATCCAAAGGAGCCTGGCTTGCTCAGTCGGTAGCGCATGAGACTCTTAATCTCAGGGTTGTGGGTTCGAGCCCCACGTTGGGCGAAAACAACTAAAATTTTAGTGCTTTTTGACCAAAAAAATAGAAATTGAAAGTCTCTTTACAATATTTGCAATATTTTGATTGTTAACATGCAATATATGAATGCATGTCTGGATGATGTGTAATGGGGCAATACCACACCTTAATGTATTCACTGTAAAAGAAAAAGTATGTATCATCTTACTATAAAATAAAGTGGAGAAAACACAAATAAGACTTTTTTCCACACAGGTTTAATCGGCTATTTCCTGATATTCTTCAATGCGTTCTGATATTGACTGGTAATTGTGTTTGATACTTTCTTAGACTATTTCTGCCTCTGGCTGATGTGTATTTTCTTTCCAAACTCCACCAGAGCCTATGATTACACAGCATCCTATCTGTGGAAAACGGCAGTGCAGGGATAGGGAAGAAAACTATAGGCATCCAAAGGATCCCGGCTAGCTCAGTTGGTAGAGCATGAGACTCTTAATCTCAGGGTTGTGGGTTCGAGCCCCACGTTGGGCGAAAACAACTAAAATTTTAGTGCTTTTTGACCAAAAAAATAGAAATTGAAAGTCTCTTTACAATATTTGCAATATTTTGATTGTTAACATGCAATATATGAATGCATGTCTGGATGATGTGTAATGGGGCAATACCACACCTTAATGTATTCACTGTAAAAGAAAAAGTATGTATCATCTTACTATAAAATAAAGTGGAGAAAACACAAATAAGACTTTTTTCCACACAGGTTTAATCGGCTATTTCCTGATATTCTTCAATGCGTTCTGATATTGACTGGTAATTGTGTTTGATACTTTCTTAGACTATTTCTGCCTCTGGCTGATGTGTATTTTCTTTCCAAACTCCACCAGAGCCTATGATTACACAGCATCCTATCTGTGGAAAGCGGCTGTGCAGGGATAGGGAAGAAAACTATAGGCATCCAAAGGAGCCCGGCTAGCTCAGTCGGTAGAGCATGAGACTCTTAATCGCAGGGCCGTGGGTTCAAGCCCCACGTTGGGCGAAAACAACTAAAATTGTAGTGCTTTTTGACTAAAAAAATACATCCTATCTGTGGAAAACGGCAGTGCAGGGATAGGGAAGAAAACTATGGGCATCCAAAGGAGCCCGGCTTGCTCAGTCGGTAGCGCATGAGACTCTTAATCTCAGGGTCGTGGGTTTGAGCCCCACGTTGGGCGAAAACAACTAAAATTTTAGTGCTTTTTGACCAAAAAAATAGAAATTGAAAGTCTCTTTACAATATTTGCAATATTTTGATTGCAAACATGCAATATATGAATGCATGTCTGGATGATGTGTAAAGGGGCAATACCACACCTTAATGTATTCACTGTAAAAGAAAAAGTATGTATCATCTTACTATAAAATAAAGTGGAGAAACACAAATAAGACTTTTTTCCACACAGGTTTAATCGGCTATTTCCTGATATTCTTCAATGCGTTCTGATATTGACTGGTAATTGTGTTTGATACTTTCTTAGACTATTTCTGCCTCTGGCTGATGTGTATTTTCTTTCCAAACTCCACCAGAGCCTATGATTACACAGCATCCTATCTGTGGAAAGCGGCAGTGCAGGGATAGGGAAGAAAACTATAGGCATCCAAAGGATCCCGGCTAGCTCAGTTGGTAGAGCATGAGACTCTTAATCTCAGGGTCGTGGGTTCGAGCCCCACATTGGGCGAAAACAACTAAAATATTAGTGCTTTTTGACCAAAAAAATAGAAATTGAAAGTCTCTTTACAATATTTGCAATATTTTGATTGTTAACATGCAATATATGAATGCATGTCTGGATGATGTGTAATGGGGCAATACCACACCTTAATGTATTCACTGTAAAAGAAAAAGTATGTATCATCTTACTATAAAATAAAGTGGAGAAAACACAAATAAGACTTTTTTCCACACAGGTTTAATCGGCTATTTCCTGATATTCTTCAATGCGTTCTGATATTGACTGGTAATTGTGTTTGATACTTTCTTAGACTATTTCTGCCTCTGGCTGATGTGTATTTTCTTTCCAAACTCCACCAGAGCCTATGATTACACAGCATCCTATCTGTGGAAAGCGGCTGTGCAGGGATAGGGAAGAAAACTATAGGCATCCAAAGGAGCCCGGCTAGCTCAGTCGGTAGAGCATGAGACTCTTAATCGCAGGGCCGTGGGTTCAAGCCCCACGTTGGGCGAAAACAACTAAAATTGTAGTGCTTTTTGACTAAAAAAATACATCCTATCTGTGGAAAACGGCAGTGCAGGGATAGGGAAGAAAACTATAGGCATCCAAAGGAGCCCGGCTAGCTCAGTTGGTAGAGCATGAGACTCTTAATCTCAGGGTTGTGGGTTCGAGCCCCACGTTGGGCGAAAACAACTAAAATTTTAGTGCTTTTTGACCAAAAAAATAGAAATTGAAAGTCTCTTTACAATATTTGCAATATTTTGATTGTTAACATGCAATATATGAATGCATGTCTGGATGATGTGTAATGGGGCAATACCACACCTTAATGTATTCACTGTAAAAGAAAAAGTATGTATCATCTTACTATAAAATAAAGTGGAGAAAACACAAATAAGACTTTTTTCCACACAGGTTTAATCGGCTATTTCCTGATATTCTTCAATGCGTTCTGATATTGACTGGTAATTGTGTTTGATACTTTCTTAGACTATTTCTGCCTCTGGCTGATGTGTATTTTCTTTCCAAACTCCACCAGAGCCTATGATTACACAGCATCCTATCTGTGGAAAGCGGCAGTGCAGGGATAGGGAAGAAAACTATAGGCATCCAAAGGAGCCCGGCTAGCTCAGTCGGTAGAGCATGAGACTCTTAATCTCAGGGTCGTGGGTTCGAGCCCCACGTTGAGCGAAAACAACTAAAATTGTAGTGCTTTTTGACCAAAAAAATACATCCTATCTGTGGAAAACGGCAGTGCAGGGATAGGGAAGAAAACTATGGGCATCCAAAGGAGCCCGGCTTGCTCAGTTGGTAGCGCATGAGACTCTTAATCTCAGGGTCGTGGGTTCGAGCCCCACGTTGGGCGAAAACAACTAAAATTTTAGTGCTTTTTGACCAAAAAAATAGAAATTGAAAGTCTCTTTACAATATTTGCAATATTTTCATTGTTAACATGCAATATATGAATGCATGTCTGGATGATGTGTAATGGGGCAATACCACACCTTAATGTATTCACTGTAAAAGAAAAAGTATGTATCATCTTACTATAAAATAAAGTGGAGAAAACACAAATAAGACTTTTTTCCACACAGGTTAAATCGGCTATTTCCTGATATTCTTCAATGCGTTCTGATATTGACTGGTAATTGTGTTTGATACTTTCTTAGACTATTTCTGCCTCTGGCTGATGTGTATTTTCTTTCCAAACTCCACCAGAGCCTATGATTACACAGCATCCTATCTGTGGAAAACGGCAGTACAGGGATAGGGAAGAAAACTATAGGCATCCAAAGGAGCCCGGCTAGCTCAGTCGGTAGAGCATGAGACTCTTAATCTCAGGGTCGTGGGTTCGAGCCCCACATTGGGTGAAAACAACTAAAATTTTAGTGCTTTTTGACCAAAAAAATACATCCTATCTGTGGAAAACGGCAGTGCAGGGATAGGGAAGAAAACTATAGGCATCCAAAGGAGCCCGGCTAGCTCAGTCGGTAGAGCATGAGTCTCAGGGTCGTGGGTTCGAGCCCCACGTTGGGCGAAAACAACTAAAATTGTAGTGCATTTTGACCAAAAAAATACATCCTATCTGTGGAAACCGGCAGTGCAGGGATAGGGAAGAAAACTATGGGCATCCAAAGGAGCCCGGCTTGCTCAGTCGGTAGCGCATGAGACTCTTAATCTCAGGGTCGTGGGTTCGAGCCCCACGTTGGGCGAAAACAACTAAATTTTTAGTGCTTTTTGACCAAAAAAATAGAAATTGAAAGTCTCTTTACAATATTTGCAATATTTTGATTGTTAACATGCAATATATGAATGCATGTCTGGATGATGTGTAATGGGGCAATACCACACCTTAATGTATTCACTGTAAAAGAAAAAGTATGTATCATATTACTATAAAATAAAGTGGAGAAAACACAAATAAGACTTTTTTCCACACAGGTTTAATCGGCTATTTCCTGATATTCTTCAATGCGTTCTGATATTGACTGGTAATTGTGTTTGATACTTTCTTAGACTATTTCTGCCTCTGGCTGATGTGTATTTTCTTTCCAAACTCCACCAGAGCCTATGATTACACAGCATCCTATCTGTGGAAAGCGGCAGTGCAGGGATAGGGAAGAAAACTATAGGCATCCAAAGGAGCCCGGCTAGCTCAGTCGGTAGAGCATGAGACTCTTAATCTCAGGGTCGTGGGTTCGAGCCCCACGTTGGGCGAAAACAACTAAAATTGTAGTGCTTTTTGACCAAAAAAATACAAATTGAAAGTCTCTTTACAATATTTGCAATATTTTCATTGTTAACATGCAATATATGAATGCATGTCTGGATGATGTGTAATGGGGCAATACCACACCTTAATGTATTCACTGTAAAAGAAAAAGTATGTATCATCTTACTATAAAATAAAGTGGAGAAAACACAAATAAGACTTTTTTTCCACACAGGTTTAATCGGCTATTTCCTGATATTCTTCAATGCGTTCTGATATTGACTGGTAATTGTGTTTGATACTTTCTTAGACTATTTTTGCCTCTGGCTGATGTGTATTTTCTTTCCAAACTCCACCAGAGCCTATGATTACACAGCATCCTATCGGCTTGCTCAGTCGGTAGCGCATGAGACTCTTAATCTCAGGGTCGTGGGTTCGAGCCCCACATTGGGCGAAAACAACTAAAATTTTAGTGCTTTTTGACCAAAAAAATAGAAATTGAAAGTCTCTTTACAATATTTGCAATATTTTGATTGTTAACATGCAATATATGAATGCATGTCTGGATGATGTGTAATGGGGCAATACCACACCTTAATGTATTCACTGTAAAAGAAAAAGTATGTATCATCTTACTATAAAATAAAGTGGAGAAAACACAAATAAGACTTTTTTCCACACAGGTTAAATCGGCTATTTCCTGATATTCTTCAATGCGTTCTGATATTGACTGGTAATTGTGTTTGATACTTTCTTAGACTATTTCTGCCTCTGGCTGATGTGTATTTTCTTTCCAAAATCCACCAGAGCCTATGATTACACAGCATCCTATCTGTGGAAAACGGCAGTGCAGGGATAGGGAAGAAAACTATAGGCATCCAAAGGAGCCCGGCTAGCTCAGTCGGTAGAGCATGAGACTCTAAATCTCAGGGTCGTGGGTTCGAGCCCCACATTGGGCGAAAACAACTAAAATTTTAGTGCTTTTGGACCAAAAAAATACATCCTATCTGTGGAAAACGGCAGTGCAGGGATAGGGAAGAAAACTATAGGCATCCAAAGGAGCCCGGCTAGCTCAGTCGGTAGAGCATGAGACTCTTAATCTCAGGGTCGTGGGTTCGAGCCCCACGTTGGGCGAAAACAACTAAAATTGTAGTGCATTTTGACCAAAAAAATACATCCTATCTGTGGAAAACGGCAGTGCAGGGATAGGGAAGAAAACTATGGGCATCCAAAGGAGCCTGGCTTGCTCAGTCGGTAGCGCATGAGACTCTTAATCTCAGGGTCGTGGGTTCGAGCCCCACGTTGGGCGAAAACAACTAAAATTTTAGTGCTTTTTGACCAAAAAAATAGAAATTGAAAGTCTCTTTACAATATTTGCAATATTTTGATTGTTAACATGCAATATATG
Source organism: Ambystoma mexicanum (assembly GCF_040938575.1). Lineage (NCBI taxonomy): Eukaryota > Metazoa > Chordata > Amphibia > Caudata > Ambystomatidae > Ambystoma > Ambystoma mexicanum. Next base: position 530,106,882 of record NC_090928.1, on the reverse strand, counting down.
AATGCATGTCTGGATGATGTGTAATGGGGCAATACCACACCTTAATGTATTCACTGTAAAAGAAAAAGTATGTATCATCTTACTATAAAATAAAGTGGAGAAAACACAAATAAGACTTTTTTCCACACAGGTTTAATCGGCTATTTCCTGATATTCTTCAATGTGTTCTGATATTGACTGGTAATTGTGTTTGATACTTTCTTAGACTATTTCTGCCTCTGGCTGATGTGTATTTTCTTTCCAAACTCCACCAGAGCCTATGATTACACAGCATCCTATCTGTGGAAAGCGGCTGTGCAGGGATAGGGAAGAAAACTATAGGCATCCAAAGGAGCCCGGCTAGCTCAGTCGGTAGAGCATGAGACTCTTAATCTCAGGGTCGTGGGTT
>NC_090928.1:530083994-530101494 GCF_040938575.1 Ambystoma mexicanum | reverse complement strand
TAGGGAAGAAAACTATAGGCATCCAAAGGAGCCCGGCTAGCTCAGTCGGTAGAGCATGAGACTCTTAATCTCAGGGTCGTGGGTTTGAGCCCCACGTTGGGCGAAAACAACTAAAATTGTAGTGCTTTTTGACCAAAAAAATACATCCTATCTGTGGAAAACGGCAGTGCAGGGATAGGGAAGAAAACTATGGGCATCCAAAGGAGCCCGGCTTGCTCAGTCGGTAGCGCATGAGACTCTTAATCTCAGGGTCGTGGGTTCAAGCCCCACGTTGGGCGAAAACAACTAAAATTGTAGTGCTTTTTGACCAAAAAAATACATCCTATCTGTGGAAAACGGCAGTGCAGGGATAGGGAAGAAAACTATGGGCATCCAAAGGAGCCCAGCTTGCTCAGTCGGTAGCGCATGAGACTCTTAATCTCAGGGTCGTGGGTTTGAGCCCCAAGTTGGGTGAAAACAACTAAAATTTTAGTGCTTTTTGACCAAAAAAATAGAAATTGAAAGTCTCTTTACAATATTTGCAATATTTTGATTGTTAACATGCAATATATGAATGCATGTCTGGATGATGTGTAAAGGGGCAATACCACACCTTAATGTATTCACTGTAAAAGAAAAAGTATGTATCATCTTACTATAAAATAAAGTGGAGAAAACACAAATAAGACTTTTTTCCACACAGGTTTAATCGGCTATTTCCTGATATTCTTCAATGCGTTCTGATATTGACTGGTAATTGTGTTTGATACTTTCTTAGACTATTTCTGCCTCTGGCTGATGTGTATTTTCTTTCCAAACTCCACCAGAGCCTATGATTACACAGCATCCTATCTGTGGAAAACGGCAGTGCAGGGATAGGGAAGAAAACTATAGGCATCCAAAGGAGCCCGGCTAGCTCAGTCGGTAGAGAATGAGACTCTTAATCTCAGGGTCGTGGGTTCGAGTCCCACGTTGGGCGAAAACAACTAAAATTTTAGTGCTTTTTGACCAAAAAAATAGAAATTGAAAGTCTCTTTACAATATTTGCAATATTTTGATTGTTAACATGCAATATATGAATGCATGTCTGGATGATGTGTAATGGGGCAATACCACACCTTAATGTATTCACTGTAAAAGAAAAAGTATGTATCATCTTACTATAAAATAAAGTGGAGAAAACACAAAGACTTTTTTCCACACAGGTTTAATCGGCTATTTCCTGATATTCTTCAATGCGTTCTGATATTGACTGGTAATTGTGTTTGATACTTTCTTAGACTATTTCTGCCTCTGGCTGATGTGTATTTTCTTTCCAAACTCCACCAGAGCCTATGATTACACAGCATCCTATCTGTGGAAAGCGGCTGTGCAGGGATAGGGAAGAAAACTATAGGCATCCAAAGGAGCCCGGCTAGCTCAGTCGGTAGAGCATGAGACTCTTAATCTCAGGGTCGTGGGTTCAAGCCCCACGTTGGGCGAAAACAACTAAAATTGTAGTGCTTTTTGACCAAAAAAATACATCCTATCTGTGGAAAACGGCAGTGCAGGGATAGGGAAGAAAACTATGGGCATCCAAAGGAGCCCGGCTTGCTCAGTCGGTAGCGCATGAGACTCTTAATCTCAGGGTCGTGGGTTCCAGCCCCACGTTGGGCGAAAACAACTAAAATTTTAGTGCTTTTTGACCAAAAAAATAGAAATTGAAAGTCTCTTTACAATATTTGCAATATTTTGATTGTTAACATGCAATATATGAATGCATGTCTGGATGATGTGTAAAGGGGCATTACCACACCTTAATGTATTCACTGTAAAAGAAAAAGTATGTATCATCTTACTATAAAATAAAGTGGAGAAAACACAAATAAGACTTTTTTCCACACAGGTTTAATCGGCTATTTCCTGATATTCTTCAATGCGTTCTGATATTGACTGGTAATTGTGTTTGATACTTTCTTAGACTATTTCTGCCTCTGGCTGATGTGTATTTTCTTTCCAAACTCCACCAGAGCCTATGATTACACAGCATCCTATCTGTGGAAAACGGCAGTGCAGGGATAGGGAAGAAAACTATAGGCATCCAAAGGAGCCCGGCTAGCTCAGTCGGTAGAGAATGCGACTCTTAATCTCAGGGTCGTGGGTTCGAGTCCCACGTTGGGCGAAAACAACTAAAATTTTAGTGCTTTTTGACCAAAAAAATAGAAATTGAAAGTCTCTTTACAATATTTGCAATATTTTGATTGTTAACATGCAATATATGAATGCATGTCTGGATGATGTGTAATGGGGCAATACCACACCTTAATGTATTCACTGTAAAAGAAAAAGTATGTATCATCTTACTATAAAATAAAGTGGAGAAAACACAAATAAGACTTTTTTCCACACAGGTTTAATCGGCTATTTCCTGATATTCTTCAATGCGTTCTGATATTGACTGGTAATTGTGTTTGATACTTTCTTAGACTATTTCTGCCTCTGGCTGATGTGTATTTTCTTTCCAAACTCCACCAGAGCCTATGATTACACAGCATCCTATCTGTGGAAAGCGGCTGTGCAGGGATAGGGAAGAAAACTATAGGCATCCAAAGGAGCCCGGCTAGCTCAGTCGGTAGAGCATGAGACTCTTAATCTCAGGGTCGTGGGTTCGAGCCCCACGTTGGGCGAAAACAACTAAAATTGTAGTGCTTTTTGACCAAAAAAATACATCCTATCTGTGGAAAACGGCAGTGCAGGGATAGGGAAGAAAACTATGGGCATCCAAAGGAGCCCGGCTTGCTCAGTCGGTAGCGCATGAGACTCTTAATCTCAGGGTCGTGGGTTCAAGACCCACGTTGGGCGAAAACAACTAAAATCTTAGTGCTTTTTGACCAAAAAAATAGAAATTGAAAGTCTCTTTACAACATTTGCAATATTTTGATTGTTAACATGCAATATATGAATGCATGTCTGGATGATGTGTAAAGGGGCAATAGGACACCTTAATGTATTCACTGTAAAAGAAAAAGTATGTATCATCTTACTATAAAATAAAGTGGAGAAAACACAAATAAGACTTTTTTCCACACAGGTTTAATCGGCTATTTCCTGATATTCTTCAATGCGTTCTGATATTGACTGGTAATTGTGTTTGATACTTTCTTAGACTATTTCTGCCTCTGGCTGATGTGTATTTTCTTTCCAAACTCCACCAGAGCCTATGATTACACAGCATCCTATCTGTGGAAAACGGCAGTGCAGGGATAGGGAAGAAAACTATAGGCATCCTAAGGAGCCCGGCTAGCTCAGTTGGTAGAGCATGAGACTCTTAATCTCAGGGTCGTGGGTTCGAGCCCCACGTTGGGCGAAAACAACTAAAATTTTAGTGCTTTTTGACCAAAAAAATAGAAATTGAAAGTCTCTTTACAATATTTGCAATATTTTGATTGTTAACATGCAATATATGAATGCATGTCTGGATGATGTGTAATGGGGCAATACCACACCTTAATGTATTCACTGTAAAAGAAAAAGTATGTATCATCTTACTATAAAATAAAGTGGAGAAAACACAAATAAGACTTTTTTCCACACAGGTTTAATCGGCTATTTCCTGATATTCTTCAATGCGTTCTGATATTGACTGGTAATTGTGTTTGATACTTTCTTAGACTATTTCTACCTCTGGCTGATGTGTATTTTCTTTCCAAACTCCACCAGAGCCTATGATTACACAGCATCCTATCTGTGGAAAACGGCAGTGCAGGGATAGGGAAGAAAACTATGGGCATCAAAAGGAGCCCAGCTAGCTCAGTCGGTAGAGCATGATACTCTTAATCTCAGGGTCGTGGGTTCGAGCCCCACGTTGGGCGAAAGCAACTAAAATTTTAGTGCTTTTTGACCAAAAAAATAGAAATTGAAAGTCTCTTTACAATATTTGCAATATTTTGATTGTTAACATGCAATATATGAATGCATGTCTGGATGATGTGTAAAGGGGCAATACCACACCTTAATGTATTCACTGTAAAAGAAAAAGTATGTATCATCTTACTATAAAATAAAGTGGAGAAAACACAAATAAGACTTTTTTCCACACAGGTTTAATCGGCTATTTCCTGATATTCTTCAATGCGTTCTGATATTGACTGGTAATTGTGTTTGATACTTTCTTAGACTATTTCTGCCTCTGGCTGATGTGTATTTTCTTTCCAAACTCCACCAGAGCCTATGATTACACAGCATCCTATCTGTGGAAAACGGCAGTGCAGGGATAGGGAAGAAAACTATAGGCATCCAAAGGAGCCCGGCTAGCTCAGTCGGTAGAGAGTGAGACTCTTAATCTCAGGGTCGTGGGTTCGAGTCCCACGTTGGGCGAAAACAACTAAAATTTTAGTGCTTTTTGACCAAAAAAATAGAAATTGAAAGTCTCTTTACAATATTTGCAATATTTTGATTGTTAACATGCAATATATGAATGCATGTCTGGATGATGTGTAATGGGGCAATACCACACCTTAATGTATTCACTGTAAAAGAAAAAGTATGTATCATCTTACTATAAAATAAAGTGGAGAAAACACAAAGACTTTTTTCCACACAGGTTTAATCGGCTATTTCCTGATATTCTTCAATGCGTTCTGATATTGACTGGTAATTGTGTTTGATACTTTCTTAGACTATTTCTGCCTCTGGCTGATGTGTATTTTCTTTCCAAACTCCACCAGAGCCTATGATTACACAGCATCCTATCTGTGGAAAGCGGCTGTGCAGGGATAGGGAAGAAAACTATAGGCATCCAAAGGAGCCCGGCTAGCTCAGTCAGTAGAGCATGAGACTCTTAATCTCAGGGTCGTGGGTTTGAGCCCCACGTTGGGCGAAAACAACTAAAATTGTAGTGCTTTTTGACCAAAAAAATACATCCTATCTGTGGAAAACGGCAGTGCAGGGATAGGGAAGAAAACTATGGGCATCCAAAGGAGCCCGGCTTGCTCAGTCGGTAGCGCATGAGACTCTTAATCTCAGGGTCGTGGGTTCAAGCCCCACGTTGGGCGAAAACAACTAAAATTGTAGTGCTTTTTGACCAAAAAAATACATCCTATCTGTGGAAAACGGCAGTGCAGGGATAGGGAAGAAAACTATGGGCATCCAAAGGAGCCCAGCTTGCTCAGTCGGTAGCGCATGAGACTCTTAATCTCAGGGTCGTGGGTTTGAGCCCCAAGTTGGGTGAAAACAACTAAAATTTTAGTGCTTTTTGACCAAAAAAATAGAAATTGAAAGTCTCTTTACAATATTTGCAATATTTTGATTGTTAACATGCAATATATGAATGCATGTCTGGATGATGTGTAAAGGGGCAATACCACACCTTAATGTATTCACTGTAAAAGAAAAAGTATGTATCATCTTACTATAAAATAAAGTGGAGAAAACACAAATAAGACTTTTTTCCACACAGGTTTAATCGGCTATTTCCTGATATTCTTCAATGCGTTCTGATATTGACTGGTAATTGTGTTTGATACTTTCTTAGACTATTTCTGCCTCTGGCTGATGTGTATTTTCTTTCCAAACTCCACCAGAGCCTATGATTACACAGCATCCTATCTGTGGAAAACGGCAGTGCAGGGATAGGGAAGAAAACTATAGGCATCCAAAGGAGCCCGGCTAGCTCAGTCGGTAGAGAATGAGACTCTTAATCTCAGGGTCGTGGGTTCGAGTCCCACGTTGGGCGAAAACAACTAAAATTTTAGTGCTTTTTGACCAAAAAAATAGAAATTGAAAGTCTCTTTACAATATTTGCAATATTTTGATTGTTAACATGCAATATATGAATGCATGTCTGGATGATGTGTAATGGGGCAATACCACACCTTAATGTATTCACTGTAAAAGAAAAAGTATGTATCATCTTACTATAAAATAAAGTGGAGAAAACACAAAGACTTTTTTCCACACAGGTTTAATCGGCTATTTCCTGATATTCTTCAATGCGTTCTGATATTGACTGGTAATTGTGTTTGATACTTTCTTAGACTATTTCTGCCTCTGGCTGATGTGTATTTTCTTTCCAAACTCCACCAGAGCCTATGATTACACAGCATCGTATCTGTGGAAAGCGGCAGTGCAGGGATAGGGAAGAAAACTATAGGCATCCAAAGGAGCCCGGCTAGCTCAGTCGGTAGAGCATGAGACTCTTAATCTCAGGGTCGTGGGTTTGAGCCCCACGTTGGGCGAAAACAACTAAAATTGTAGTGCTTTTTGACCAAAAAAATACATCCTATCTGTGGAAAACGGCAGTGCAGGGATAGGGAAGAAAACTATGGGCATCCAAAGGAGCCCGGCTTGCTCAGTCGGTAGCGCATGAGACTCTTAATCTCAGGGTCGTGGGTTCAAGCCCCACGTTGGGCGAAAACAACTAAAATTGTAGTGCTTTTTGACCAAAAAAATACATCCTATCTGTGGAAAACGGCAGTGCAGGGATAGGGAAGAAAACTATGGGCATCCAAAGGAGCCCAGCTTGCTCAGTCGGTAGCGCATGAGACTCTTAATCTCAGGGTCGTGGGTTTGAGCCCCAAGTTGGGTGAAAACAACTAAAATTTTAGTGCTTTTTGACCAAAAAAATAGAAATTGAAAGTCTCTTTACAATATTTGCAATATTTTGATTGTTAACATGCAATATATGAATGCATGTCTGGATGATGTGTAAAGGGGCAATACCACACCTTAATGTATTCACTGTAAAAGAAAAAGTATGTATCATCTTACTATAAAATAAAGTGGAGAAAACACAAATAAGACTTTTTTCCACACAGGTTTAATCGGCTATTTCCTGATATTCTTCAATGCGTTCTGATATTGACTGGTAATTGTGTTTGATACTTTCTTAGACTATTTCTGCCTCTGGCTGATGTGTATTTTCTTTCCAAACTCCACCAGAGCCTATGATTACACAGCATCCTATCTGTGGAAAACGGCAGTGCAGGGATAGGGAAGAAAACTATAGGCATCCAAAGGAGCCCGGCTAGCTCAGTCGGTAGAGAATGAGACTCTTAATCTCAGGGTCGTGGGTTCGAGTCCCACGTTGGGCGAAAACAACTAAAATTTTAGTGCTTTTTGACCAAAAAAATAGAAATTGAAAGTCTCTTTACAATATTTGCAATATTTTGATTGTTAACATGCAATATATGAATGCATGTCTGGATGATGTGTAATGGGGCAATACCACACCTTAATGTATTCACTGTAAAAGAAAAAGTATGTATCATCTTACTATAAAATAAAGTGGAGAAAACACAAAGACTTTTTTCCACACAGGTTTAATCGGCTATTTCCTGATATTCTTCAATGCGTTCTGATATTGACTGGTAATTGTGTTTGATACTTTCTTAGACTATTTCTGCCTCTGGCTGATGTGTATTTTCTTTCCAAACTCCACCAGAGCCTATGATTACACAGCATCCTATCTGTGGAAAGCGGCTGTGCAGGGATAGGGAAGAAAACTATAGGCATCCAAAGGAGCCCGGCTAGCTCAGTCGGTAGAGCATGAGACTCTTAATCTCAGGGTCGTGGGTTCAAGCCCCACGTTGGGCGAAAACAACTAAAATTGTAGTGCTTTTTGACCAAAAAAATACATCCTATCTGTGGAAAACGGCAGTGCAGGGATAGGGAAGAAAACTATGGGCATCCAAAGGAGCCCGGCTTGCTCAGTCGGTAGCGCATGAGACTCTTAATCTCAGGGTCGTGGGTTCCAGCCCCACGTTGGGCGAAAACAACTAAAATTTTAGTGCTTTTTGACCAAAAAAATAGAAATTGAAAGTCTCTTTACAATATTTGCAATATTTTGATTGTTAACATGCAATATATGAATGCATGTCTGGATGATGTGTAAAGGGGCATTACCACACCTTAATGTATTCACTGTAAAAGAAAAAGTATGTATCATCTTACTATAAAATAAAGTGGAGAAAACACAAATAAGACTTTTTTCCACACAGGTTTAATCGGCTATTTCCTGATATTCTTCAATGCGTTCTGATATTGACTGGTAATTGTGTTTGATACTTTCTTAGACTATTTCTGCCTCTGGCTGATGTGTATTTTCTTTCCAAACTCCACCAGAGCCTATGATTACACAGCATCCTATCTGTGGAAAACGGCAGTGCAGGGATAGGGAAGAAAACTATAGGCATCCAAAGGAGCCCGGCTAGCTCAGTCGGTAGAGAATGCGACTCTTAATCTCAGGGTCGTGGGTTCGAGTCCCACGTTGGGCGAAAACAACTAAAATTTTAGTGCTTTTTGACCAAAAAAATAGAAATTGAAAGTCTCTTTACAATATTTGCAATATTTTGATTGTTAACATGCAATATATGAATGCATGTCTGGATGATGTGTAATGGGGCAATACCACACCTTAATGTATTCACTGTAAAAGAAAAAGTATGTATCATCTTACTATAAAATAAAGTGGAGAAAACACAAATAAGACTTTTTTCCACACAGGTTTAATCGGCTATTTCCTGATATTCTTCAATGCGTTCTGATATTGACTGGTAATTGTGTTTGATACTTTCTTAGACTATTTCTGCCTCTGGCTGATGTGTATTTTCTTTCCAAACTCCACCAGAGCCTATGATTACACAGCATCCTATCTGTGGAAAGCGGCTGTGCAGGGATAGGGAAGAAAACTATAGGCATCCAAAGGAGCCCGGCTAGCTCAGTCGGTAGAGCATGAGACTCTTAATCTCAGGGTCGTGGGTTCGAGCCCCACGTTGGGCGAAAACAACTAAAATTGTAGTGCTTTTTGACCAAAAAAATACATCCTATCTGTGGAAAACGGCAGTGCAGGGATAGGGAAGAAAACTATGGGCATCCAAAGGAGCCCGGCTTGCTCAGTCGGTAGCGCATGAGACTCTTAATCTCAGGGTCGTGGGTTCAAGACCCACGTTGGGCGAAAACAACTAAAATCTTAGTGCTTTTTGACCAAAAAAATAGAAATTGAAAGTCTCTTTACAACATTTGCAATATTTTGATTGTTAACATGCAATATATGAATGCATGTCTGGATGATGTGTAAAGGGGCAATAGGACACCTTAATGTATTCACTGTAAAAGAAAAAGTATGTATCATCTTACTATAAAATAAAGTGGAGAAAACACAAATAAGACTTTTTTCCACACAGGTTTAATCGGCTATTTCCTGATATTCTTCAATGCGTTCTGATATTGACTGGTAATTGTGTTTGATACTTTCTTAGACTATTTCTGCCTCTGGCTGATGTGTATTTTCTTTCCAAACTCCACCAGAGCCTATGATTACACAGCATCCTATCTGTGGAAAACGGCAGTGCAGGGATAGGGAAGAAAACTATAGGCATCCTAAGGAGCCCGGCTAGCTCAGTTGGTAGAGCATGAGACTCTTAATCTCAGGGTCGTGGGTTCGAGCCCCACGTTGGGCGAAAACAACTAAAATTTTAGTGCTTTTTGACCAAAAAAATAGAAATTGAAAGTCTCTTTACAATATTTGCAATATTTTGATTGTTAACATGCAATATATGAATGCATGTCTGGATGATGTGTAATGGGGCAATACCACACCTTAATGTATTCACTGTAAAAGAAAAAGTATGTTTCATCTTACTATAAAATAAAGTGGAGAAAACACAAATAAGACTTTTTTCCACACAGGTTTAATCGGCTATTTCCTGATATTCTTCAATGCGTTCTGATATTGACTGGTAATTGTGTTTGATACTTTCTTAGACTATTTCTGCCTCTGGCTGATGTGTATTTTCTTTCCAAACTCCACCAGAGCCTATGATTACACAGCATCCTATCTGTGGAAAGCGGCTGTGCAGGGATAGGGAAGAAAACTATAGGCATCCAAAGGAGCCCGGCTAGCTCAGTCGGTAGAGCATGAGACTCTTAATCTCAGGGTCGTGGGTTCGAGCCCCACGTTGGGCGAAAACAACTAAAATTGTAGTGCTTTTTGACCAAAAAAATACATCCTATCTGTGGAAAACGGCAGTGCAGGGATAGGGAAGAAAACTATGGGCATCCAAAGGAGCCCGGCTTGCTCAGTCGGTAGCGCATGAGACTCTTAATCTCAGGGTCGTGGGTTCAAGACCCACGTTGGGCGAAAACAACTAAAATCTTAGTGCTTTTTGACCAAAAAAATAGAAATTGAAAGTCTCTTTACAACATTTGCAATATTTTGATTGTTAACATGCAATATATGAATGCATGTCTGGATGATGTGTAAAGGGGCAATAGGACACCTTAATGTATTCACTGTAAAAGAAAAAGTATGTATCATCTTACTATAAAATAAAGTGGAGAAAACACAAATAAGACTTTTTTCCACACAGGTTTAATCGGCTATTTCCTGATATTCTTCAATGCGTTCTGATATTGACTGGTAATTGTGTTTGATACTTTCTTAGACTATTTCTGCCTCTGGCTGATGTGTATTTTCTTTCCAAACTCCACCAGAGCCTATGATTACACAGCATCCTATCTGTGGAAAACGGCAGTGCAGGGATAGGGAAGAAAACTATAGGCATCCTAAGGAGCCCGGCTAGCTCAGTTGGTAGAGCATGAGACTCTTAATCTCAGGGTCGTGGGTTCGAGCCCCACGTTGGGCGAAAACAACTAAAATTTTAGTGCTTTTTGACCAAAAAAATAGAAATTGAAAGTCTCTTTACAATATTTGCAATATTTTGATTGTTAACATGCAATATATGAATGCATGTCTGGATGATGTGTAATGGGGCAATACCACACCTTAATGTATTCACTGTAAAAGAAAAAGTATGTTTCATCTTACTATAAAATAAAGTGGAGAAAACACAAATAAGACTTTTTTCCACACAGGTTTAATCGGCTATTTCCTGATATTCTTCAATGCGTTCTGATATTCACTGGTAATTGTGTTTGATACTTTCTTAGACTATTTCTGCCTCAAGCTGATGTGTATTTTCTTTCCAAACTCCACCAGAGCCTATGATTACACAGCATCCTATCTGTGGAAAGCGGCTGTGCAGGGATAGGGAAGAAAACTATAGGCATCCAAAGGAGCCCGGCTAGCTCAGTCGGTAGAGCATGAGACTCTTAATCTCAGGGTCGTGGGTTCAAGCCACACGTAGGCCGAAAACAACTAAAATTGTAGTGCTTTTTGACCAAAAAAATACATCCTATCTGTGGAAACCGGCAGTGCAGGGATAGGGAAGAAAACTATGGGCATCCAAAGGAGCCCGGCTTGCTCAGTCGGTAGCGCATGAGACTCTTAATCTCAGGGTCGTGGGTTCAAGCCCCACGTTGGGCGAAAACAACTAAAATTTTAGTGCTTTTTGACCAAAAAAATAGAAATTGAAAGTCTCTTTACAATATTTGCAATATTTTCATTGTTAACATGCAATATATGAATGCATGTCTGGATGATGTGTAATGGGGCAATACCACACCTTAATGTATTCACTGTAAAAGAAAAAGTTTGTATCATCTTACTATAAAATAAAGTGGAGAAAACACAAATAAGACTTTTTTCCACACAGGTTAAATCGGCTATTTCCTGATATTCTTCAATGCGTTCTGATATTGACTGGTAATTGTGTTTGATACTTTCTTAGACTATTTCTGCCTCTGGCTGATGTGTATTTTCTTTCCAAACTCCACCAGAGCCTATGATTACACAGCATCCTATCTGTGGAAAGCGGCTGTGCAGGGATAGGGAAGAAAACTATAGGCATCCAAAGGAGCCCGGCTAGCTCAGTCGGTAGAGCATGAGACTCTTAATCTCAGGGTCGTGGGTTCGAGCCACACGTAGGCCGAAAACAACTAAAATTGTAGTGCTTTTTGACCAAAAAAATACATCCTATCTGTGGAAAACGGCAGTGCAGGGATAGGGAAGAAAACTATGGGCATCCAAAGGAGCCCGGCTTGCTCAGTCGGTAGCGCGTGAGACTCTTAATCTCAGGGTCGTGGGTTCGAGCCCCACGTTGGGCGAAAACAACTAAAATTTTAGTGCTTTTTGACCAAAAAAATAGAAATTGAAAGTCTCTTTACAATATTTGCAATATTTTGATTGTTAACATGCAATATATGAATGCATGTCTGGATGATGTGTAATGGGGCAATACCACGCCTTAATGTATTCACTGTAAAAGAAAAAGTATGTATCATCTTACTATAAAATAAAGTGGAGAAAACACAAATAAGACTTTTTTCCACACAGGTTTAATCGGCTATTTCCTGATATTCTTCAATGCGTTCTGATATTGACTGGTAATTGTGTTTGATACTTTCTTAGACTATTTCTGCCTCTGGCTGATGTGTATTTTCTTTCCAAACTCCACCAGAGCCTATGATTACACAGCATCCTATCTGTGGAAAACGGCAGTGCAGGGATAGGGAAGAAAACTATGGGCATCCAAAGGAGCCCGGCTTGCTCAGTCGGTAGCGCATGAGACTCTTAATCTCAGGGTCGTGGCTTCGAGCCCCACGTTGGGCGAAAACAACTAAAATTTTAGTGCTTTTTGACAAAAAAAATAGAAATTGAAAGTCTCTTTCCAATATTTGCAATATTTTGATTGTTAACATGCAATATATGAATGCATGTCTGGATGATGTGTAATGGGGCAATACCACACCTTAATGTATTCACTGTAAAAGAAAAAGTATGTATCATCTTACTATAAAATAAAGTGGAGAAAACACAAATAAGACTTTTTTCCACAAAGGTTTAATCGGCTATTTCCTGATATTCTTCAATGCGTTCTGATATTGACTGGTAATTGTGTTTGATACTTTCTTAGACTATTTCTGCCTCTGGCTGATGTGTATTTTCTTTCCAAACTCCACCAGAGCCTATGATTACACAACATCCTATCTGTGGAAAGCGGCAATGCAGGGATAGGGAAGAAAACTATAGGCATCCAAAGGAGCCCGGCTAGCTCAGTCAGTAGAGCATGAGACTCTTAATCTCAGGGTCGTGGGTTCAAGCCCCACGTTGGGCGAAAACAACTAAAATTTTAGTGCTTTTTGACCAAAAAAATAGAAATTGAAAGTCTCTTTACAATATTTGCAATATTTTGATTGTTAACATGCAATATATGAATGCATGTCTGGATGATGTGTAATGGGGCAATACCACACCTTAAAGTATTCACTGTAAATGAAAAAGTATGTATCATCTTACTATAAAATAAAGTGGAGAAAACACAAATAAGACTTTTTTCCACACAGGTTTAATCGGCTATTTCCTGATATTCTTCAATGCGTTCTGATATTGACTGGTAATTGTGTTTGATACTTTCTTAGATTATTTCTGCCTCTGGCTGATGTGTATTTTCTTTCCAAACTCCACCAGAGCCTATGATTACACAGCATCCTATCTGTGGAAAACGGCAGTGCAGGGATAGGGAAGAAAACTATAGGCATCCAAAGGAGCCCGGCTAGCTGAGTCGGTAGAGCATGAGACTCTTAATCTCAGGGTCGTGGGTTCGAGCCCCACGTTGGGCGAAAACAACTAAACTTGTAGTGCTTTTTGACCAAAAAAATACATCCTATCTGTGTAAAGCGGCAGTGCAGGGATAGGGAAGAAAACGTTGGGCGAAAACAACTAAAATTTTAGTGCTTTTTGACCAAAAAAATAGAAATTGAAAGTCTCTTTACAATATTTTCATTGTTAACATGCAATATATGAATGCATGTCTGGATGATGTGTAATGGGGCAATACCACACCTTAATGTATTCACTGTAAAAGAAAAAGTATGCATCATCTTACTATAAAATAAAGTGGAGAAAACACAAATAAGACTTTTTTCCACACAGGTTTAATCGGCTATTTCCTGATATTCTTCAATGCGTTCTGATATTGACTGGTAATTGTGTTTGATACTTTCTTAGACTATTTCTGCCTCTGGCTGATGTGTATTTTCTTTCCAAACTCCACCAGAGCCTATGATTACACAGCATCCTATCTGTGGAAAACGGCAGTGCAGGGATAGGGAAGAAAACTATAGGCATCAAAAGGAGCCCGGCTAGCTCAGTCGGTAGAGCATGAGACTCTTAATCTCAGGGTCGTGGGTTCGAGCCCCACGTTGGGCGAAAACAACTAAAATTGTAGTGCTTTTTGACCAAAAAAATACATCCTATCTGTGGAAACCGGCAGTGCAGGGATAGGGAAGAAAACTATGGGCACCCAAAGGAGCCCGGCTTGCTCAGTCGGTAGCGCATGAGACTCTTAATCTCAGGGTCGTGGGTTCAAGCCCCACGTTGGGCAAAAACAACTAAAATTTTAGTGCTTTTTGACCAAAAAAATAGAAATTGAAAGTCTCTTTACAATATTTGCAATATTTTCATTGTTAACATGCAATATATGAATGCATGTCTGGATGATGTGTAATGGGGCAATACCACACCTTAATGTATTCACTGTAAAAGAAAAAGTATGTATCATCTTACTATAAAATAAAGTGGAGAAAACACAAATAAGACTTTTTTCCACACAGGTTAAATCGGCTATTTCCTGATATTCTTCAATGCGTTCTGATATTGACTGGTAATTGTGTTTGATACTTTCTTAGACTATTTCTGCCTCTGGCTGATGTGTATTTTCTTTCCAAACTCCACCAGAGCCTATGATTACACAGCATCCTATCTGTGGAAAACGGCAGTACAGGGATAGGGAAGAAAACTATAGGCATCCAAAGGAGCCCGGCTAGCTCAGTCGGTAGAGCATGAGACTCTTAATCTCAGGGTCGTGGGTTCGAGCCCCACATTGGGTGAAAACAACTAAAATTTTAGTGCTTTTTGACCAAAAAAATACATCCTATCTGTGGAAAACGGCAGTGCAGGGATAGGGAAGAAAACTATAGGCATCCAAAGGAGCCCGGCTAGCTCAGTCGGTAGAGCATGAGTCTCAGGGTCGTGGGTTCGAGCCCCACGTTGGGCGAAAACAACTAAAATTGTAGTGCATTTTGACCAAAAAAATACATCCTATCTGTGGAAACCGGCAGTGCAGGGATAGGGAAGAAAACTATGGGCATCCAAAGGAGCCCGGCTTGCTCAGTCGGTAGCGCATGAGACTCTTAATCTCAGGGTCGTGGGTTCGAGCCCCACGTTGGGCGAAAACAACTAAATTTTTAGTGCTTTTTGACCAAAAAAATAGAAATTGAAAGTCTCTTTACAATATTTGCAATATTTTGATTGTTAACATGCAATATATGAATGCATGTCTGGATGATGTGTAATGGGGCAATACCACACCTTAATGTATTCACTGTAAAAGAAAAAGTATGTATCATATTACTATAAAATAAAGTGGAGAAAACACAAATAAGACTTTTTTCCACACAGGTTTAATCGGCTATTTCCTGATATTCTTCAATGCGTTCTGATATTGACTGGTAATTGTGTTTGATACTTTCTTAGACTATTTCTGCCTCTGGCTGATGTGTATTTTCTTTCCAAACTCCACCAGAGCCTATGATTACACAGCATCCTATCTGTGGAAAGCGGCAGTGCAGGGATAGGGAAGAAAACTATAGGCATCCAAAGGAGCCCGGCTAGCTCAGTCGGTAGAGCATGAGACTCTTAATCTCAGGGTCGTGGGTTCGAGCCCCACGTTGGGCGAAAACAACTAAAATTGTAGTGCTTTTTGACCAAAAAAATACAAATTGAAAGTCTCTTTACAATATTTGCAATATTTTCATTGTTAACATGCAATATATGAATGCATGTCTGGATGATGTGTAATGGGGCAATACCACACCTTAATGTATTCACTGTAAAAGAAAAAGTATGTATCATCTTACTATAAAATAAAGTGGAGAAAACACAAATAAGACTTTTTTCCACACAGGTTTAATCGGCTATTTCCTGATATTCTTCAATGCGTTCTGATATTGACTGGTAATTGTGTTTGATACTTTCTTAGACTATTTTTGCCTCTGGCTGATGTGTATTTTCTTTCCAAACTCCACCAGAGCCTATGATTACACAGCATCCTATCGGCTTGCTCAGTCGGTAGCGCATGAGACTCTTAATCTCAGGGTCGTGGGTTCGAGCCCCACATTGGGCGAAAACAACTAAAATTTTAGTGCTTTTTGACCAAAAAAATAGAAATTGAAAGTCTCTTTACAATATTTGCAATATTTTGATTGTTAACATGCAATATATGAATGCATGTCTGGATGATGTGTAATGGGGCAATACCACACCTTAATGTATTCACTGTAAAAGAAAAAGTATGTATCATCTTACTATAAAATAAAGTGGAGAAAACACAAATAAGACTTTTTTCCACACAGGTTAAATCGGCTATTTCCTGATATTCTTCAATGCGTTCTGATATTGACTGGTAATTGTGTTTGATACTTTCTTAGACTATTTCTGCCTCTGGCTGATGTGTATTTTCTTTCCAAAATCCACCAGAGCCTATGATTACACAGCATCCTATCTGTGGAAAACGGCAGTGCAGGGATAGTGAAGAAAACTATAGGCATCCAAAGGAGCCCGGCTAGCTCAGTCGGTAGAGCATGAGACTCTAAATCTCAGGGTCGTGGGTTCGAGCCCCACATTGGGCGAAAACAACTAAAATTTTAGTGCTTTTGGACCAAAAAAATACATCCTATCTGTGGAAAACGGCAGTGCAGGGATAGGGAAGAAAACTATAGGCATCCAAAGGAGCCCGGCTAGCTCAGTCGGTAGAGCATGAGACTCTTAATCTCAGGGTCGTGGGTTCGAGCCCCACGTTGGGCGAAAACAACTAAAATTGTAGTGCATTTTGACCAAAAAAATACATCCTATCTGTGGAAAACGGCAGTGCAGGGATAGGGAAGAAAACTATGGGCATCCAAAGGAGCCTGGCTTGCTCAGTCGGTAGCGCATGAGACTCTTAATCTCAGGGTCGTGGGTTCGAGCCCCACGTTGGGCGAAAACAACTAAAATTTTAGTGCTTTTTGACCAAAAAAATAGAAATTGAAAGTCTCTTTACAATATTTGCAATATTTTGATTGTTAACATGCAATATATGAATGCATGTCTGGATGATGTGTAATGGGGCAATACCACACCTTAATGTATTCACTGTAAAAGAAAAAGTATGTATCATCTTACTATAAAATAAAGTGGAGAAAACACAAATAAGACTTTTTTCCACACAGGTTTAATCGGCTATTTCCTGATATTCTTCAATGTGTTCTGATATTGACTGGTAATTGTGTTTGATACTTTCTTAGACTATTTCTGCCTCTGGCTGATGTGTATTTTCTTTCCAAACTCCACCAGAGCCTATGATTACACAGCATCCTATCTGTGGAAAGCGGCTGTGCAGGGATAGGGAAGAAAACTATAGGCATCCAAAGGAGCCCGGCTAGCTCAGTCGGTAGAGCATGAGACTCTTAATCTCAGGGTCGTGGGTTCGAGCCCCACGTTGGGCGAAAAACAACTAAAATTGTAGTGCTTTTTGACCCAAACAATACATCCTATCTGTGGAAAACGGCAGTGCAGGGATAGGGAAGAAAACTATAGGCATCCAAA
>NC_090928.1:530076494-530078994 GCF_040938575.1 Ambystoma mexicanum | reverse complement strand
ATTTTAGTGCTTTTTGACCAAAAAAATAGAAATTGAAAGTCTCTTTACAATATTTGCAATATTTTGATTGTTAACATGCAATATATGAATGCATGTCTGGATGATGTGTAATGGGGCAATACCACACCTTAATGTATTCACTGTAAAAGAAAAAGTATGTATCATCTTACTATAAAATAAAGTGGAGAAAACACAAAGACTTTTTTCCACACAGGTTTAATCGGCTATTTCCTGATATTCTTCAATGCGTTCTGATATTGACTGGTAATTGTGTTTGATACTTTCTTAGACTATTTCTGCCTCTGGCTGATGTGTATTTTCTTTCCAAACTCCACCAGAGCCTATGATTACACAGCATCGTATCTGTGGAAAGCGGCAGTGCAGGGATAGGGAAGAAAACTATAGGCATCCAAAGGAGCCCGGCTAGCTCAGTCGGTAGAGCATGAGACTCTTAATCTCAGGGTCGTGGGTTTGAGCCCCACGTTGGGCGAAAACAACTAAAATTGTAGTGCTTTTTGACCAAAAAAATACATCCTATCTGTGGAAAACGGCAGTGCAGGGATAGGGAAGAAAACTATGGGCATCCAAAGGAGCCCGGCTTGCTCAGTCGGTAGCGCATGAGACTCTTAATCTCAGGGTCGTGGGTTCAAGCCCCACGTTGGGCGAAAACAACTAAAATTGTAGTGCTTTTTGACCAAAAAAATACATCCTATCTGTGGAAAACGGCAGTGCAGGGATAGGGAAGAAAACTATGGGCATCCAAAGGAGCCCAGCTTGCTCAGTCGGTAGCGCATGAGACTCTTAATCTCAGGGTCGTGGGTTTGAGCCCCAAGTTGGGTGAAAACAACTAAAATTTTAGTGCTTTTTGACCAAAAAAATAGAAATTGAAAGTCTCTTTACAATATTTGCAATATTTTGATTGTTAACATGCAATATATGAATGCATGTCTGGATGATGTGTAAAGGGGCAATACCACACCTTAATGTATTCACTGTAAAAGAAAAAGTATGTATCATCTTACTATAAAATAAAGTGGAGAAAACACAAATAAGACTTTTTTCCACACAGGTTTAATCGGCTATTTCCTGATATTCTTCAATGCGTTCTGATATTGACTGGTAATTGTGTTTGATACTTTCTTAGACTATTTCTGCCTCTGGCTGATGTGTATTTTCTTTCCAAACTCCACCAGAGCCTATGATTACACAGCATCGTATCTGTGGAAAGCGGCAGTGCAGGGATAGGGAAGAAAACTATAGGCATCCAAAGGAGCCCGGCTAGCTCAGTCGGTAGAGCATGAGACTCTTAATCTCAGGGTCGTGGGTTTGAGCCCCACGTTGGGCGAAAACAACTAAAATTGTAGTGCTTTTTGACCAAAAAAATACATCCTATCTGTGGAAAACGGCAGTGCAGGGATAGGGAAGAAAACTATGGGCATCCAAAGGAGCCCGGCTTGCTCAGTCGGTAGCGCATGAGACTCTTAATCTCAGGGTCGTGGGTTCAAGCCCCACGTTGGGCGAAAACAACTAAAATTGTAGTGCTTTTTGACCAAAAAAATACATCCTATCTGTGGAAAACGGCAGTGCAGGGATAGGGAAGAAAACTATGGGCATCCAAAGGAGCCCAGCTTGCTCAGTCGGTAGCGCATGAGACTCTTAATCTCAGGGTCGTGGGTTTGAGCCCCAAGTTGGGTGAAAACAACTAAAATTTTAGTGCTTTTTGACCAAAAAAATAGAAATTGAAAGTCTCTTTACAATATTTGCAATATTTTGATTGTTAACATGCAATATATGAATGCATGTCTGGATGATGTGTAAAGGGGCAATACCACACCTTAATGTATTCACTGTAAAAGAAAAAGTATGTATCATCTTACTATAAAATAAAGTGGAGAAAACACAAATAAGACTTTTTTCCACACAGGTTTAATCGGCTATTTCCTGATATTCTTCAATGCGTTCTGATATTGACTGGTAATTGTGTTTGATACTTTCTTAGACTATTTCTGCCTCTGGCTGATGTGTATTTTCTTTCCAAACTCCACCAGAGCCTATGATTACACAGCATCCTATCTGTGGAAAACGGCAGTGCAGGGATAGGGAAGAAAACTATAGGCATCCAAAGGAGCCCGGCTAGCTCAGTCGGTAGAGAATGAGACTCTTAATCTCAGGGTCGTGGGTTCGAGTCCCACGTTGGGCGAAAACAACTAAAATTTTAGTGCTTTTTGACCAAAAAAATAGAAATTGAAAGTCTCTTTACAATATTTGCAATATTTTGATTGTTAACATGCAATATATGAATGCATGTCTGGATGATGTGTAATGGGGCAATACCACACCTTAATGTATTCACTGTAAAAGAAAAAGTATGTATCATCTTACTATAAAATAAAGTGGAGAAAACACAAAGACTTTTTTCCACACAGGTTTAATCGGCTATTTCCTGATATTCTTCAATGCGTTCTGATATTGACTGGTAATTGTGTTTGATACTTTCTTA